>NC_133330.1:287858330-287980830 GCF_042186555.1 Aquarana catesbeiana | reverse complement strand
TCATGGCAAAAGACTCCGAGGATCTGAAAAAAAGAATTGTTGTTCTATATAAAGATGGCCTAGGCTATAAGAAGATTGCCAAGACCCTGAAACTGAGCTGCAGCACGGTGGCCAAGACCATACAGCAGTTTAACAGGACAGGTTCCACTCAGAACAGGCCTCACCATGGTCGACCAAAGAAGTTAAGTGTACATGCTCAGCATCATATCCAGAGGTTGTCTTTGGGAAATAGACGTATGAGTGCTGCCAGCATTGCTGCAGAGGTTGAAGGGGTGGGGGGGGTCAGCCTGTCAGTGTTCAGACCATACGCCGCACACTGCATCAAATTAGTCTGCATGGCTGTCGTCCCAGAAGGAAGCCTCTTCTAAAGATGATGCACAAGAAAGCCCACAAACAGTTTGCTGAAGACAAGCAGACTTGAGGCCCGTACACACGATTTGGACTTTTTGACAACAAACCTGCAAATTAGCTGTTTTGGAGCAACATCCAACCGTGTGTACGCTTCATCGACAAACTTTTTCTGTTTCCATCGGACTTTTGTTGGCTGTGCGATCAGACTTTTGTACAAACTACAGTACGTGGCCGCGAGAATGTTTCCAGCGCGAACCCATCGCGCTAGTTCTCGGCGACAGGGTACTGTACATCTCGCGGTGGCTGCAATAGTAAAAACACATTTTCCTATTGCGGCGAGCGCGAGAGGGAATTCTCCTCTGGGGACATACCAGGCCCTTAGGTCTGGTATGGATTTTAAGGGGAACCCCCTACACCTAAAAAAAAAAAAGGCGTGGGGTCCCCCCAAAATCCATACCAGACCCTTATCTGAGCATGCAGCCCTGCCGGTCAGGAAAGGGGGTGGGGACGAGCGAGCACCCCCCCTCCTGAGCCGTACCAGACCGCATGCCCTCAACATGGGGGGTGGGTGCTTTGGGGGAGGGGGCGCCCTTATCGGAATCCAGATCCCGGCCGCCCACCCAATGTGAATGAGTATGGGGTACATGGTACCCCTACCCATTCGCCTAGGGAAAAAAGTGTCAATAAAAAAATCACACTACACAGGTTTTAAAAGTAATTAGGCAGCTCTGGGGGTCTTCTTCCGACTTCGGGGGTCTTCTGCCGACTTCAGGATCTCTCAGGCCTCTTCTCCCTCTCTCCAGTGTCGTCTCCGCGCTCTCTGGTTCTTCTCCGGTGCCTTCTTCCTTCTGCCAGGCTGCTCCGCTATCTTCTGCTCTTTTGCGGAGTCGGAGTTTTGCGGAGTCGGAAGAAGACCCCCGGAGCGGCCTAATAAATTACTTTAAAAACCTGTGTACTGTGTTTTTTTTCTTGACACTTTTTTTTTCCCTAGGTGAATGGGTAGGGGTACCATGTACCCCATACTCATTCACAAAGGGTGGGGGGCCGGATCTGGGGGCCACCTTATTAAAGGGGGCTCCCGGATTCCGATAAGCCCCTCGCCCGCAGACCCTGGCAACCAACGCCCAGGGTTATCGGAAAGAGGCCCTTGCCCTCATCAACAAGGGCGCCCCTCCCCCAAAGCACCCACCCCCCATGTTGAGGGCATGCGGCCTGGTACGACTCGGGGGGGGGGGGGGCGCTCGTTCGTCCCCATCCCCTTTCTTGACCGGGTGGGTTGTCTGCTTGGATAAGGGTCTGATATGGATTTTGGGGGGATCCCCACGCTGTTTTTTCGGCGTAGGGGGTTCCCCTTGAAATCCATGCCAGATCTAAGGGCCTGGCATGCCCCTGGAGGGGAACCCATGCCGGTTTTTTATTTAAAATTTGGCGTGGAGTTCCCCCTCAAGATTTATACCAAACACAGTGCCTGGCATTGGCGGGGATCCAACTCGGATCCCCGCACCAGTGTAATCCCGGCTCGCAAGGTGTCAATCTTGCCAATAAAAGTGGCGAGATTGACACAATATCATACAACAATACAGAAGTTGACCAAAGGGTGGTGGTAAAGAGCTGAAAAACCACGTGAAGGGCCCCATCACACATAATTTTGTGCATGTTTAGTTGCATAGATATCACTCTTTAAACAGAAACTATAATAGTCTGAGTATATAAATGTCAACTTGAGCTATGGAGTTCAGTAAACACCAGGGTTTTATTCAAAAAAGCAAGGATTGATAGGTAAACATGGGTATCAGGAGCATTGAGCACCATCTCCTACATGTAAACACACCACCAGACTGCTATGGGTCCTAAAAGTATAGGGGTCTTGCTATACAGAGATTTTATATAGGTAGCAATGGCATTAGGCAATACATTTGAAAAAAAAACTGATGTGTATATGGTCCATGAAACTATGGGAGAACTGTGTAAAGACGAGTCATTATTATATGCTGCATATTTACTGCTTATCTGGGGGTACTGTACAACTGTAAGTTGATACACCCCTGGATGGTTAGCAGTTCACTTTAAAGTGTTGTTGACTGCTCTGTAGGCAGGTGCAGGGTAGTATACATGCTTGCAAACTTGTTGCTTAAATGCATGTTTAAATATACACGTTTGGAAAAACATGAGCATGGGTACATTTTAAGGAGTTGTATCTCCAGTATAGTGCATATGTGCTTGGCTAAATCCTGCAGGACTAGTATGGGGCCAACTGCAGTTAAGCAGGTGCTTGCTTGCAAACTAGCTGAAATGCACGGTTGCTGAAACACACGGTTGCTAAAGATGAATGTTTTTACATATTCGCATAAATATACATGATTATACATGTTTGGATAAAGCTACATGATCATGGTTGCATAAAGATACATGGTTGTCTAAAGATGCATGTTTAGACATGTTTGTATGATATACATGGTTTTACATGGTCGCATAAAGATACATGGTTGCATAAAGATGCATGTTTATACAGGTTTGCTTAAGGATACATGGTTGCATAACGATACTTGATCGCATAAAGATCCATAGTTTATGCATGTTTATACATAAACGCATGCTTGCTTATTGCGAAAATGCTTGTTTCCATGGGCACATGTTGCATGAATGCATGTGTGCAGCGCCCGCTTTCATATTTTGCCTAAATGCATAGTTGCATAAGCACATGCTTCCATAAACGGATTCTTCCATAGATGCATATTGCCTAAACACCTGCTGGCGTGTTTTCATTTGTACTGCATACGTATGTTTATTTACAATAAGCTGTATACATATGCACTTGTTTTCCTGGGACTACATACATATGTGCTTATTTGCATAGGACTACATGCATATGGGCTTATTTGCCTGGGTGCTTGTTTGCACATTTTCTACATACAGCCCTACTCCAGGTCTTGGTAGAGGTTCATTCTCTGTCCGGAACTTGAAGATCCAGGCATTGCATTGCCAGAAGGCTCTGTTTCTGGGGTGTTGCAGAGCAAAAATTGGTGCTTTTGATATTTTTCCTTTTCAGGAATTTGGAAAATAACCACTGATGCCAGTCTCTCTAAGTTGACTTGAGGCTGGCTACAGTTCAGTGGGCTTGGTCTCCACAGGAGAGAATACTGTCCAATAGCTTGGAATTTTTGGCCAGTATGCCTTGCTCTGGATTATAGGACAAACCTTTTGTAGGTTCAATCTGGAAATGCCTCTGCAGGCATATATAATTCAACCACCAGGGCTGCACCAGAGGTCATACGACTCAGGGAGGTGTACCACATTCTGTCTGGGACAGGATAGGTGCGTTCTCTATCGTCAATACTTACTCCAGGTATAGCAGGGGAATCTACTAGATTCCAAGTTCTACAACAGTTTGGGACAGGTGTGTCCGGGACAAGAGTTCCACTGCCAATAAGGGTACATGTACTGGTAACACCTTAAGGTCTGGTTCTCCCTTATTTGACATCCCCCCCCATTTCGGATTCTGCCACATTTTTTGGGTAGAATCCGTAAGGTGGTAACACTGATTTTAGTGTTGGTCGAATTAGCCCAGGGGGGCTTGGTACACAGGCATAGTGAGTCTTGCGGGGGTTGCTCCTTTGGACACTCCCAGTCCAGTGGGACCTGATGGTCTTGAGTAGAGCTCCTGGAAGCCAGCCTTGGGGAACTTCAATTGCAGGACTTGAAATTTATATATAATATAAATTTTTTTTCTTTTTCTTTCTCCAATCGGTAGAGGAAAGGAGTTTGGGCTGTACTGTTAAGGGTCAGATTTCATCCTATCCATTTTGTTCCAGGGGCAGTTGTTTCTCACTCCTTGTTTCATACCTCATACAGCATGTAACTTGGACAGTCCCGCCTGTGAGGCCATTCTTGTGTCCTTGGGACTTGAATTGATCTTGACTGTCCTTGCAGAGGCCACTTTTGAACCAATCGGGGGATTCTGTTGGTCCTTTTATCTCAGAAGATGGCTTCTTTGGTTGCTATCACTTCACAAAGTGGAGTGTCAGAGTTGGCGGCTCTTTCATGCAAGGAGCCATTCTTGGTCTCGCATCATAAGGTGATGTTGCGTCCTCATCCATTTTTAATGCCTAAAGTGGTTTCTAGTTTTTCATTTGAATCAGGACAGTGACTTGCCTTTTATTTTTCTCCTAATCCACAGTTGGCAGGAGAAAGATTGCTACCTACTCTAGAGGTAGTTCAGACACTCAGGATCTACTTGAGTTGTTGGCACAAGTCAGGAATCCTGATTTGTGCTGCTAGAAGAGCCCAGGAATGGCAAGCGGCATCTAGGTTGAATATTTAGCAGTGGATCTGCCAGTTTATCAATGATGCCTATTATTTAAATGGCAAAAAACTCATTTTTTTCTGGGGAGAGATTCTCTACCAGGTGTGGGAGTATCTTGGGCCATCCATCATCGGGTGTCAGTGGCCCAGGTGTACAAGACCACTTTTGTTTATACTGTACATCTACAGGGTTTTTACCAGGTCGATGTCAATCACGTAGAAGATACTGCCTTTGGCCTCAGCATATTACAAATGGCAGAGTAGGTCCTTCTTTGGTGGCAGTTTTTATGATGGTGTCTCCCTCCCCTGAGGGGCATTGCTATAGCTGCTCTGTGTCCCATGATGTACTCCAAGAAAAGGATTTTACAGGTAAGCTGTAGGAAAAATCCTATTTTTTTTTTTTAATTACTGAAACATAGCAGTGCACTTCCTGGTATGTGAGGTGCCTCATAGCTGTATAACTACAGGGGTTGGACAAAATGATGGAAACACTACATTAATGCCAAGACAATGAATGCTCCAATTTACACAGCTAGTGTTGTCAAATCTTGGTTTGACGAGAATGCAGATGAAGTATCAGTCAATATGGTCAATTTTGGAGTATCAGTCAATATGGTCAATTTTGGACAACACGGTTCGGGCTCATTTTCCATCTCCGGCATCTCTGCGAAGACTGGAAAGATTTTGCATGAAGAGTGGTATCAGATTCCATTACCCACCATCCAAGACTTACTGTACGTTTGTCAATTTCCAGTAGAATCCAGGCCATCTAAGATGCCAAAAACGGTCCAACACCATATTCGGTACAATTTTGTTCTTTTACCTGATGTTTCCATTATTTTGTCCAACCCCTGTTCATTGTGAATGTATATACTGCTGTGTGTGACTTCTAGTCTCAAGCAGATCAGCAGTAAGATCTGGTGATGTCGCTATTGCACTGCTCTCTTTGCTGGAGGCACTGACATTAGGAAGCAAAGCCTGCCTCTACCAAGATGGCCACCTCCACACAGAGACACCATACGCAATAAGGCCTGGTAAGTCATTAATAGGGGAAGAACAGCTGCTGTGAGTTCACAGACAATACTGGAGCCTTCTGGCTGCCTTTTTTTTGGGCAGAGCTTGTAAAGTTGGGTTCCTCTTTAACCTTTCTGTAATTGTGTCTCTGCAGGTCGGGATCCAAGTTACCTCAGAAGATCTGTGTAGTGGCAAAGAGTGGAAAGTATGTCAGGCCTTCGCCACATTTGTAGCACAACCACAAGGCAATGAAAAAGTGAGCAAATGTTATATCACAATATCACCAGTGCGAACTTAGATCTCACCGATTTGCATGAATAAATTCCGTTACATTTATGGTAGATTTAGACGGACATGCGTCTGAATTTTTCTTTCCTCTGAAGCCTGATTCCCATTTGGATCAAGCTTCAGAGGCTAGTTACAGGCAGTGAGGAAGCGATGTTGGGCCTCTTCACCGCCTGTTTTAAACTCGCTGCAACCACAGTGTCCTATGGTCACACCAGGGACCCCCCCCCTCTCCCTTCACATGGGGGTCCTATCCCCCCTCCCTTCACATGGGAGTCCCATCCCCCCCCTCCCTTCACATGGGAGTTCCGGAGTCTACCACCCCCCCTTTCACATGGGGGTTCACCTCCTCCTTTCACATGGGAGTCCACCACCCCCTCCCCCTTCACATGGGAGTCCACCCCCCCTCTTTCACATGGGAGTCCCGACCATGGCAGTGGTATCATGGCATTAGGCTGGAGGAATGATGCTGGGTGTCTTGGTCGGTACCCCTGAAAAGAATGATGTAGTGTGGTAAATAAGGGTGCAGCCATGCCGACTTGACATCTGCGCCCCCCCGACCTTTTCACTTCCCAATATCAATGTCACTGTTTCCGGAGGAGGAGGGTGCAGCTAAAATCTGGGGGGAGGTTCAGAGTCCTCACAGTACTTCCCTAGATTTGGCCACATAAAAACCAATACCTTCCATAGGACAAAGAACTGTAAATGGTTTTGTACTGAGTGGAACTTTTTTTGTTTCATGTTTTGTATGTTTATGTTGAGTTTAAATGCACCACAATGATAGAACAATGACAGTATCACTGAAAATTGTCCACTCTAGGATGGTGACTACACCTAACACCTTCAAACCAACGTATTTAATCCCCCTTTGAACCTGTTACCAGAAACATTTGTGGGAATGTTTACGAACACGCAGTATGTTATCTGGTAATTGTCCATAGTTGGTAAAGCAAGGTCTAAAGTGCATAGCACAAGTGACTTAACAATCAACTGCAATGTATACCATGAGGGAGAGTACCAAATTCCTGAATAAATACATCAAGTAAGAAATTGTTTAGTATTTTTCTTAATAATTAAGCTTTTAGTATGAGGGTTTCAGTGCTGGTACTTTTTGGCCTTAAGCCCCCTTGCACTAAACCCCTGGAATTCCATCCTCTACACTGAGGGCCCATCCAGACTATGGCCATGCACTGTGATGTGTTCTCAATTCTATGTATTGGAATATATTTTAATGGACATGCGCCATTTTTTTAAAATTTGTATTTTTTGAGCACAGTGAAGCATAGACGACTTATATCATGTGTGTTGTCTAGCTGTGTTGGGGAACCATATAAAATGATTATATTATTGGCACCGCCATTGCATTGCATCATGTATTGTGCGCATCGTGCATATGTGTTATGTGCGTTATAGACGCACAAATTCTACCACATGCTACTTTAATGCATAGTGGGAATGGGTCCTGAGTCATGCATGAATAGGCCTGCAGGAGCAAATGAAGCCTGTTACAGTGACAACATACTTGTGTGGGTTCTGTGAAACGCCTAGTCATTGTACTGTGTCCAGTCCAAGATTAGTCACTTCCAATTGTTTTCCTTCTCTTGAATTAGAAGCAGTTTTCAGCTGCTGGGAAGAGATTGATAACGCACACAGATACTGCTGCAGCTCTCATGCAAAACAATAAAAATATGAAGAGCAAACTATCACAAATCACGTAGATTTGTCAAGTACAGAAAATTATGCTTTGCTTTTGTATGGGTTACTTGAGCTTGGTCCCAAGCCATTTATTTACTTGATAACAGCATCATGTTTAATGCCAAACGGGGAATAAAATTATGGCTGCACAATACTTAAAGTAGAACTTCAGCCAAAAATAACAGGATGAAAAGGCAAAGTCCATTAAAAGATAAAATAACGAAGCCAGCTTTTGCTACAGTATTCATTTTCAGTCAAGCGATTTCCCCTGCAGTGCTTCATTTCTGCCACTAGACGCCCTCATATTCTGATGGCCAGCATCATTCAACCTACTTCCTCTGAGCCTAGGTCCTCTTGGACACACTTCCAAGCCTCTGACAGAACAGTGAATAGAGAAGCAGCACTGTAATGAGCTAATATCTCTGTCACTCTGCTTCATCCTCCTTTTCAGCAATCAATGAAATGATTGGCTGCTTGTGCTTCTTCTTACACTCAGACTCCAGGGAGGGAAGTAAAGGGACAGAGAGAAATTGGAATCTAGGCCCTTAATTCTATTGACTTGAATTTGTAAAGCAGAAGTTCAGTAGACGAGTACTATATATGTAACCCATTACAACCAAACATAATTTATCTAGAGTTTTCTGATATTGTGCACAGGTGAAGCTGAAGCCTTTGACCCCGCTCACCGAAGAGGAACAGCTGGAACACAGTATTGCTGCCGAGAGACGCCGCATGAGATTGATCCATACTGACAACATCAAGGATCTGCTGACCAGGAGCACCCTCCAAGATGGTACAGTTCTGCAATCTACTAGTGTAACCAGTCTACCATACAGAATTTCCTGGTGGTATATTACCATACAAATAAAATTATCATTGGAGCACACATTTCACCCACTGACGCTAATGATGGGGCACTATTTCTCCCACTACAAAATCTGGATTGACCCTCTGCTCACTGCTACACACTTTCCAGCAAACTATGCAATGAAAAACAGGGATATTTAGTTCACATATATTGCAATATATGTTTAAGCCTGCCAACTTTAGCACCTGGTAGTTTAAACACATGTACAAGCTATTGGGATCTGAGTACGGATATATCTTTTCTCTATTTCTCCCACTGATGCCAAGGATGGGGCACTATTCCTCCCAGTGACACCAAGGATGGGGCCTTGTTTACTCCCACTGACACCGGGTGGGGCTTTTTCTACTCCCACTCACCATGGTTACAGAAATACAGTAAACTGGCCCTTTGTTTAGAAAGTTTGGAGACCCCTGCTTTAAAAGTATACAAAATCTCAAGGTACCCCAGTCTAAAATGTAAAAAAAAATACTTATGTTATGTATCAATGGGAAACCTGAGCCTGGGACAATGCACACAACCACCTAGATGAAATAACTTCAAATAAGTCCATCACATCAGAGCCCCAATCATGTCAGAGGCCCCCCTAGACGTGAGTCCCTTGGACCTCCTTCACAGAGCCCTCCAATCACACAGTCCCCTCCTCCCATCACCTTTTGGCTCCAGCAGTGCGGCAGAAGGTAAGGGGTGAATGCTGCTTGCCCTGGATCAGAGTCATGCATTACCATGGTGCGAGCAAGCTAACCACCATAACCTTAGCAATGAATGATGCTGTGTGTCCTGCCTTTGAGTGTCCTTTGTTGTTATGGTGCTGGCAGCCAGCCTGACGATAAAGGAAGCAGACAAAAAGGAAGCACAGGATTCATGAAGTCAACTCCCAGGGACCCTGTAAGCCACAGATTAGAGTCAGTTGAGTGGACACAGCTGCAGTGTTTGCTGGATAGTATTAGTAGGCCACTGATCACCTGGAATTTCTTTTGAAGCCTAATTTGGTAAAGGTCAGTGCATGTGTACCTGTCTTACAGATCACAGCCAAGAAGAAGAAAAGAATGGAGAGTTCCTGGCTCAGAAAACCCGTGTGGAGAGTGTGGAACTGGTACTGCCTCCTCATGCCAACCATCAGGGGAACACATTTGGTGGGCAGATAATGGCCTGGATGGAGAATATTGCCACAATAGCTGCCAGGTACAATATACTGTATATACAGAGCAAATTTCTGGCATTGTTTTAAATCTTATGTTTAAGGTGAATAGTTGCCTAGAGAGGAGTACTCCAGAACATTGTCAACATTTCTTACACTAAGGCCTCCCACGCTGTTTACAGGTATTAAACATGCCTCACTTTTTTTATACCTGATCAGTAAACCCTAAGGTGTGTATTTATAAAAACTTTGCATAGCTGTTTGTCCATTGATACTGCATGTCAAATTGTTCTGTGTGGATGGGGCAAAACCAAATGTTCTCAGGCTATATTTTCTGCATATATATATATATATATATATATATATATATATATATATATATATATATATATATATATATATATAATAATACTAATAATATAATATTTCATTGGTAAAGAAAATTTAAAAATGTGGTAAAAAGTACTGCATTATGGCCACTAGATGGCGCAGGGTATAATTAGAAATAAGTATGCTAGTGGCCATAATGATGTATTTTACCCATTTACACATTTCTCAATGAATAACACTTCATGTGCAGAGAATATAGCCTGAGAACATTTGATTTTGCCCTATTTGCAAACAATAAAATGGCATGCAGTTTTGATGGACAAACAGCTATGCACATTTTTTAAAAATACACCCCTTGGCGGCAGCTGTGAATATAATAATTTTTGGCAAATTTGAATTCCATATCTAGATTCCTTTTACACACATTGATTTACATATTACCTTTTACTGATTCATGTCGTAAAGTATTCCACGGCTAACTACTCTTACTACAAAAAAACCCTTTCTATAAAGATTGTAGAATTTCCATTTCTTCAGCTGTTGTCCTGATATAAGTTTATACTGTATGTAAGGGCAAAACAAATACAATAAGATACAGTTCATACACATTTCCAGATGTTTTATCACTAAAAACAGAGTAGATGCTGAAAATGCCAGTTAATCCTACCAGAAATCCAGCAAGCTTATAGCTTCTTGTATAAATCTGACTGATATCCTGAGCAGTGTTATCAGCACTGCCTAGTTCTTCCCTGTGAACTACATATCATTTCCACCTATCTTATGGAGATTAGGGTGGTGGTACTGAAGTCCAAAAAAAAAAAACTGGTAGGGGCTGATAACATTGTTTGGAAGATTTAAAAGGGCATTCTATTGTCAGCTCAAGCAGGAAGTTAGGAGCACATTGGATTTCTGGCAGATCTACAGGTATTTTTTTTTCTCCTTTGCCCAAACACTTTAACCTACTGAATCTTTGTACACAATACATTTTGTATAACAATTTATTTTTGACTTGCACAGCCGGCTTTGTCATGCTCATCCGACTCTGAAGGTAATTGAGATGTTCCATTTTCGGGGACCCTCTCAGGTTGGTGACCGGCTGATTCTAAAGGCTATTGTGAACAATGCCTTCAAAGACAGGTCAGTATTTGGACGGAGGCAAGTGGGAAGTTGTGTCTGACATCCAGATCAACTTGCAGACAAAACTGTTAAAGGTCCTTTAATTTTGTACATTAAAAAAAATGTTAAAAGGCAGTAATAATATTAACTAACAGAGAATAATCAATGTAAAGAGATCCTTACACCAACTTAAAAAATGACAGGTAGAAGCACAGAAAAGTCAAGTATTTTAACCTCCTGGCGCAGACAGCACGCAAATTTGCAGCCTTGGTGCCTCCGGGACGTATATTTGGTGCCTCCTGGCCGCATATTTGCGTGCAGCATTGAAAAAACAGCTGTGCCAAGAGAGTGTAGGGTTCCATAGTAGAGTTCCATAGTAAGCCAATGTTTCAGCTACATACCACCATCAAACTCTTTGCAGTTTTTGAATACTGCTTGTGCTATGAACAGGTCCATGTACAATATAGTATGCACTTAATACTTGGTCGGGCTCCTTTTGCATAAATTACTGCAATAAATGCAGTGGAGGCGATCAGCCTGTGGCACTGCTGAGGTGTTCTTGAAAGCCCAGGTTGCTTTGATAGGGGCCTTCAGCTAATCTGCACTTGGGTCTGGTGTCGCTCATCTTCCTCTTGACAATACCCCACAGATTCTCTATGGGGTTTAGGTCAGGCGAGATTGCTAGCCAATCAAGCACAGTAATACCGTGATCTTTAAACCAGGTATTGGTACTTTTGGCAGTGTAGGCAGGTGGCAAGTCCTGCTGGGAAATTAAATCAGCATCTTCATAAAGTTGGTCAGCAGAGGGAAGCATGAAGTGCTCTAGAATTTCCTGGTAGAGGGCTGTAGTAACTTTGGACTTGATAAAACACAGTGGACCACAGCAGGTGACATGGCTCCCCAAAGTTTCACTTAATTCAGTAGGATAAGAATAGTTTAGTGAGTCAGAATCAGAAGCTAACAGAAGGTTGTTGGTGACTTTGACCAAGGCAGTTTCTGCGCTGTGCAGTTGCCAGAAAACTAGATTGGAGGGGTTCAAGTAGATTATTTAAAAGGATGAGAGCACCACAATAGTTGTGTAGAGTTCATAATATGTTTTGTTGCACAAGATTTGTGGATTAAATTGTCTTATAGACTGCACAAACTAGTGTGGCAAGCCCATCCTTTTAACTTTCCAAGTACATTTGTATTGCTGTCTGTGTCTCCACTGAGGAGATTTACCCTCTCCATGTGCCCTAGTGACCTTTATCACTAATGAAGAAAGTGAAAGGAAATTCAAAATGTTACAGTTCAGATTTTTCCCTTCACTTCCTATTGTGTCTCCAGGGCAGAAAGTAAATGGAAATCTCCTTAATGGGGTGCATACAGAAAAAAAAAATAAAAAAGATAAATCCCTTTTTTTTGTTTTTTTTAGACCAGCCTTTCTTAACCTTTTTCACACAGAGGAACCCTGGAAATAACTTTCCCGTTTCAGGGAACCCCATGCAAAAAATGTCTACAACTCATGATAGATATATTAGTGTGATCAGTGAGAAGAATGCTCCTTACACCTTACACAAAAGTTCAATGGTGTCAATGGTAACTTATCTGAAAGGCAGAAATTACTAATTACTGAAGGAACGCCTAGCAACCTCTGGAGGAACCCTAGGGTTCCACAGGACCCTGGTTGAAAAACCCTGCTTTAGATATATTTTAGGGGAAAATAAAAAAGGTAACAGCCCAACTGCCATGCTGATGAGCTGAGGCGTGTTTGGATTCTAGTCCAAATCTAGCACTGCGCCGCACCAGTCATAAGCAATTGAGGCATTCCCAGCCACACATATACAGGCCCCTTGGCTGTGGGGTAGGAAATGCTTCAACCATTTATCATTGGCAGAGCGCAGTGACAGCTTCTTGTCAGGAAAGCTCAGGTGGGTTCAGACTTGGCTCTGAACATGCCTGAGCTCATCCCTACTGATGATGAGTTGCATGCCTTCCCTTCATTTCCTTTCCCTTCATCTGAAATTCGTCAATTTCTGACCCTCTGAAAGAGAAAGGAACCCCATAGGCAGATGTCCTCTCCACAATGTCCAGTAGATCCCATAAGGTAAATCAATATGGTTCCTCAAGTTTTAGCACAAGGGTTATGGTGTTTTTGTAGGTTTATTTTGGACACCAGTGTTGCTAGTTCCACATTTTGAAAAATACTTCACTATCCCATAGCAAGTACGTTACTATCCGCTTTAAAGTAAACTGATTTATAGCACCCAGGTTGAACTTTAGCATTTAACAGTGCCGTCTATTCAGACCTAGAAGCACATTTCGTACCTACGTTGGGTTGCTGTAAACCATTTCTTTGCCTCATCTTATTTATTGCACTCCTATATATTGGTTTCCCTGACATCACCTCTGCAGTTGCGTGATAGTTAGCGCATTATAACCCATCCTCATTGTTTTGCTTTTATCTGGCTCTTACCAGTTTGTAGAAAGTATTATAATGCTGAGTATTCTGATTCAGAGCCTGTAGAACTGCTGTATTGTCTGCACAAGACCAACACAAAGGACAGGGCTTTGGAACCTGATCTGAGGAAGTTTAAATTGCTTTAGAAAGCAAAGAGTTCAACATGAACCTGCACAGGTGTGAGTTTCTGTCCAGGTTGTTTAACCTATCGGTTTACAAATTCAGGGACTGCAAAACAGTGTTTTATAAGACATACTGTAATGGAAGACGTCTTTGTAGAACTTAAAGGACAAGCTATTCTAAAGATGCCATTACAGTGATTGTAAAGGGGATTTTTGTTTTTAGTTCAATCTTATTTTATTGAAGAGTATGTAGTAAACAAACATAGCGCTTAGCAATATATGTACAGAAACAAGCAGTGTTACATGTAAAGCATGTAAAGGAATTGTCTGTAGACCTACGAGACAGGATTGTATCGAGGCACAGATCTGGGGAAGGGTACAGAAAAACTTCTGCAGCATTGAAGGTCCCAATAAGCACAGTGGCCTCCGTCATAAATAGAAGAAGTGTGGAACCACCAGAACTCCTCCTAGAGCGGGCCACCAGGCCAAACTGAGCAATCGGGTGAGAAGGGCCTTAGTCAGGGAGGTGGCCAAGAATCCGATGGTCACTCTGACAGACCTCCCAGCGTTTCTCAGTTGAGAGAGGAGAATCTTCTTCCAGAAGAATAACCATTTCTGCAGCACTCCACCAATCAGGCCTGTATGGTAGAGTGGCCAGATGGAAGCCACTCCTCAGTAAATGGCACATGACAGCCTGCCTGGAATTTGCCAAAAGGCACCTGAAGGACTCTCAGATCATGAGAAACAAAATTCTCTGGTCTGATGAAACAAAGATTGAACTCTTTTGTCTAAATGACAAGTGTCATGTCTGGAGGAAACCAGGCACTGCTCATCACCTGTCCAATACCATCCCTACGGTGAAGCATGGTGGTGGCAGCATCATGCTGTGGGGATGTTTTTCAGCAGCAGGAACTGGGACACTAGTCAGGATCGAGGGAAAGATGAATGCAGCAACGTACAGAGACATCCTTGGTGTTCTAGAGCAGGGGTCCTCAAACTACGGCCCGCGGGCCACATGCGGCCCGTCGAGGACATTTATCCGGCCCACCCCACCCAGGGCCGGATTCCCGACAGGCCAGGCTCGGGCCGGGGCCAGGTCGGCTCGGCTTGGGCAGGTCCACTCTGCTTCGGCAGGGATCATATGCGCTCCGCTCAAGCCGCCTCCCCCACCCCAGTAATGGAGGGCTCCGGGGGCCGCGCTGCATGCTGGGAAGTGTAGTTTCCAGCACAGTCCCGCGCGGATTCACGTCTTCCTCACGCAGACAGGAGGCGCGGAGGGTGACAGCGAGACAGGAGGCGCGAAGAGTGACAGCGAGAGCGGAGGCTTCAGGCAACAGCCTACTAACAAGTGAGGACCCCTGTCCACCCCTCTGTCCCCCTGTCCACCCCTCTGTCCCCCTGTCCACCCCTCTGTCCACCCCTTTGTCCCCCTGTCCATCCCTCTGTCCCCCTGTCCATCCCTCTGTCCCCCTGTCCATCCCTCTGTCCCCCTGTCCATCCCTCTGTCCATCCCTCTGTCCCCCTGTCCACCCCTCTGTCCATCCCTCTGTCCCCCTGTCCATCCCTCTGTCCCCCTGTCCATCCCACTGTCCCCCTGTCCATCCCCCTGTCCACCCCTCTGTCCCCCTGTCCATCCCTCTGTCCATCCCTCTGTCCCCCTGTCCACCCCTCTGTCTATCCCTCTGTCCCCCTGTCCATCCCTCTGTCCCCCTGTCCATCCCACTGTCCCCCTGTCCATCCCTCTGTCACCCTGTCCACCCCTCTGTCCATCCCACTGTCCACCCCTCTGTCCATCCCACTGTCCACCCCTCTGTCCATCCCACTGTCCACCCCTCTGTCCATCCCTCTGTCCACCCCTCTGTCCATCCCACTGTCCACCCCTCTGTCCATCCCACTGTCCACACCTCTGTCCATCCCACTGTCCCCCTGTCCATCCCACTGTCCCCCTGTCCACCCCACTGTCCCCCCCCGTCCCCCTGTCCACCCCTCTGTCCCCCTGTCCATCTCACTGTCCCCCTGTCCACCCCTCTGTCCATCTCACTGTCCCCCTGTCCATCTCACTGTCCCCCTGTCCACCCCTCTGTCCATCTCACTGTCCCCCTGTCCATCCCTCTGTCCATCCCACTGTCCCTCTGCCCCCCCCCCCCTCTGTCCCCCTGTCCACCCCTCTGTCCATCCCACTGTCCCCCTGTCCAACCCCTATATATATTATTATTTATTATTCATTCTTTTATTCTTTTGCACTACAAAAAAGATGTGTGCATAGGAATTTAGGAATTAGTCCATATTTTTTTTATACTATAGTGCGGCCCCCCAACAGTCTGAGGGACCGTGAACTGGCCCCCTGTCTAAAAAGTTTGAGGACCCCTGTTCTAGAGTGCTCTGGACCTCAGACTGGGGCAAAGGTTCATCTTCCAACAGGACAACAATCCTAATGCACATCTTTTCTTTCACTTAAATTTCATTAGAAACAATAAAACAGTTACATAACGCAAAGATACAATGCAATAACATGAACTGAGAACAAATTCAAAAGGAGTTTCTCTGCAAATATTAATCATTAAAGTGGTACACACCATCAGCACTGCCTCCTAATGTAGTAACCCCCTCTGTGTGTGATTTATAAAAATAAATGCTGCAAATACCGCATTTCACTGCCAAGACTGCGATCACATGACTGGCCAGCTTTCTACTTTCCTCCTCTGAGCGATGCAGTGGGCGGGGCTGAGATTCCTCTGCTGATGTCAGTCTGGAGGGGAGGAGGAGAGAGCTGTATGGTCATGTGATCTTAAATCTCGGCTCTTAAATGAGGTATTTACAAAATTTGTATTTATAAATCATTCACAGAGGGGGACACTGCAATAGGTGGCAGTGCTGATGGTGTATACAGGTTAGTGTTATGAGAGCAGCAGGAGGGGGGAGGGGCGGCTTACAAACAGACAGAGAGGGGAGGGGGGAGGAGAACACAGGAGCAGAGAGGAGAGCAGATAGCAGGCTGCTGATGACAGAGGCACGTAAACTGACCACGGTGTCTGGTCTCAGCAGCCATGATACACCGTGGTCAGTGTACAGAGGGGTGGGGAGAAACTGGCAGGATCAGCCAGGTTTTTTAGGTGTTACCGGGGGCCAAATGTCATATAACAATAACTGTGTCATATAACATGCTTTAAAGGAGCAGGATCCATTTTACTTTTACTTTTTTTTTGGGGGGGGGGGGTTAACAAACGCTTTAAGCAGTTGTGCCATAAATGCACATGTTTTTGCATATGTTTTAAATGTGCATTTAATTTTTTTTCTTTTTAAAAACAGAGCCTGGAAAGCATTGCACATGTGATTGGCAGATCGCGGGTGCAATGTCAGGCTCCTGCACACACTGCTTGGAGCTCTGCAGCCCGTACCTATGTAAGAGCTGTCATTGCAGATTTGTAGGCAGTGTGACTGAACTACAGGCCTGCTGATCAGCGTGCTTGCAGTTCATTCAAACTACAACTACATCTACCACAGTGACTTGTAGTTTATTCACAGGAAACAGGACGCTCCACCCACACAGCCATGCTACTTTTAAAACGTGACAGCGGGTGCAGGGAGAGTAACATTTACCATCAAATGAAAGCCTAATTTGTCCTGAAAAAATCAAGGTTTGTTTCACCTAGATACCATAAGTACTTGTGATAGTATGTACAGTTTAATGAACACATGTCAAAGTTGCATAATTGCACTCAGGCATTAGGATTTGTTTTACCCTCTGTCATGGAGGGGTTAAACAACAGCAGAGTTTTCTGCTTTCTCTTGTCTGCTGTCAATAATTACCTTTCATATTATTATTAGTAGTGAGAGATG
The DNA here is from genome assembly GCF_042186555.1 of Aquarana catesbeiana. NCBI lineage: Eukaryota > Metazoa > Chordata > Amphibia > Anura > Ranidae > Aquarana > Aquarana catesbeiana. The sequence goes on along the minus strand of NC_133330.1, from coordinate 287,963,329 downwards.
TGAACTTTACCTGTCCTGTACTCCTGTTATTTGGGCAAAGGCCAAAAAAAACCTGTGTATAAAGTATGCAAGAAGGCCTTGTTTATGACGCTCATTAGTCTATTGCCTCGGTTTAGAAGACCCTGCAGATAAACATATCGGTATATGTATGTTATGTTTGAAAGGTCTAGCATAGGTAATACTAGACGGCTGAATAAATCAATAAAGCAAGATAATCGATTTTGCTTTATTTATCTGTAATCGACTTTGATAAACTTTTATGATTCTGGGGCACTTGCTATACTGCACATTTCTAAAGTGGTTAGCACTTCTGACAGCATAGGGGTACTCTGTTCCAGTTCTGGTCAGGACACCATCGACATGGAGTTTACATGATCTCCATGTGCTTGCATGGGTTTCCTCCAGGTCCTTCAGTATCCTCCCACACTCCAAAGACATGCTGGTCGGAAAATTGAATCTGTACAAAAAAAGATATTCTAAGCGCACCAAAGATGGCTGCTTCCCCATCTCTCCCAATAACAGATAAATTTGAGTCCCCAGATAGAAAAGTGCTACATAAATTATTATATTAAAAATAATTTAGATTGTAAGTTTTGGATCATTCTGGAACTTAAAAAAGTAACTGTGTAGCTGGTTCTAATCATTACCAAAAAATGACTCTGTTATAGTCAGCTTGTTGCTGTGAAGAGTGTTGCAAATGACAGAGAGTATGTCAGATCTTGGATATCATAATAGACGTTCCTCTATTGTGTTCCTTCCTCATTCAATGACTAGTATCATGTTCCAGCTTGACTATTACAACACCTTCCTTTGTGGCCTACCAACAAACAGACCAGCACCACTTCAACCCATCCTAAGTTTTTTTGTTTCACTCATCTATGTCTCTTGATGCTCCCTCAAGTCTTTTCTATATTCGCTCTTCCTCAGGTTCCCAGTTATGCAGAGAATACCATTTGAAGTGCTACCTCCTTAGGAGCCGCTAGATTTTTGGGTCTTCCCACATGCACAGCCAGGCAACAGGAATTTTCCAGCACTCCCACTGTAGTCAGGAAGAACCAGTCCAGGGTGGTTGGTTTAGTTTTTATGTTTATTAGGGGGTGAACTTGGATAGCTAGGGGAAGATATAGGATTCCCAGATTTTAACTTGAATGCAAACTGAGGACTTGAAACTGTCTTCTGGCTGCTAAAGATCACTGTGATGTCTTCTCGTAAGATAAATGGATCAGCTCGACTAATAGCAACAATGTTCCAAACAGTGAATGCAGATTCTCTCTCGATCTCGTTCTCTCTCGATCTCGTTCTCTCTCGATCTCGTTCTCTCTCGATCTCGTTCTCTCTCGCTCTCTCTCTCTCTCTCTCTCTCTCTCTCTCTCGCTCTCTCTCGCTCGCTCTCTCTCGCTCGCTCTCTCGCTCTCTCGCTCTCTCTCGATCTCTCTCAATCTCTCTCAATCTCGCTCTCGATCTTGATCTCGCTCTCTCTCTCTCGATCTCGCTCTCTCTCTCTCAATCTCGCTATCTCTCTCTCGCTATCTCTCTCTCTCGATCTCTCTCGATCTCGCTCTCGCTCTCTCTCAATCTGTCTCGCTATCTCTCTCGATCTCGCTATCTCTCTCGATCTCGCTCTCTCTCAATCTTTCTCGCTATCTCTCTCGATCTCGCTATCTCTCTTGATCTCGCTCTCTCTCGATGATTCGCATGGCTTTCCCTTAGATTCCCCAAGCAAGATGTGTAGAGTAGCTGTACTGGCTTTAAGTGGCTCTAACCTGTGCCTTTTAGTAGAAGGCAAGCTGGGTATTGCACCAGGCTGCTTCTCCTCTATCAGGCTCTGGGGCCTAGTGGTTGAAGTTACTCACTCCGTCTCCAAGCTCTTGTTTACATTGGTGCGACTTGACATTTCAAATCGGCGGCAATTGATGGCAATGGCACCACCCTAATCTCTGTATTTTCGGCGCCGCACCAATTTCAAAAAGTAGTTTCTACTACTTTTTGCGAATTTTGGGGTGCAATTTCCATTGACATCTGTGCAGAAACCCGCACATATGTCTGTGAAATCGAAGCCAAAATCGGGACTGATATGCGGGAGTGAAATTGTGCGAGTTCAGTTAAACTCGCACGGCTCCATTCCCCCAGCTCAGTGTGAACCTGGGCTTAAGTGATTCTTAAAGCTCAAGCGACTGCTGAACAGACGTTGAGCACGTGCACTCAACTTCTTTGGTCAACCATGGCGAGGCCTGTTCTGAGTGGAACCTGTCCTGTTAAACCGCTGTATGGTTTTGGCCACTGTGCTGCAGCTCAGTTTCAGGGTCTTGGCAATTTTCTTATAGCGTAGGCCATCTTTATATAGAGCAATAATTCTTTTTTTCAGATCCTCAGAGAGTTCTTTGCCATGAGGTGCCATGTTGAACTTCCAGTGACCAGTATGAGAGAGTGAGAGCGATAACACCACATTTAACTACCTGCTCCCCAGTCACACCTGAGAACTTGTAACACTAATGAGTTGCAGGGCACCAGGGAGGGAAAATTGCCTATTGGGCTCAATTTGGGCATTTTCACTTAGGGGTGTACTCACTTTTGTTGCCAGCGGTTTAGACATTAATGGCTGTGTTGAGTTATTTTGAGGGGACAGCAAATTTACACTGTTATACAAGCTGTACACTCACTACTTTATATTGTAGAAAAGTGTCATTTCTTCAGTGTTGTCACATGAAAAGATGTAATAAAATATTTACAAAAATGTCAGGGGTGTACTCACTTTTGTGAGATACTGTATTTTCATTAAAAACGCCTATAAACAAAACGCGGCTAAACACAAGTTACTGCGTTTACAAGCTGTTACAGGCATTTGGTGTTTCAAATGCCTCTAAACATCCGTACTGAAAACATTTTTTTTGCTGTCTAAAAAATGCTTCTAAACTCAACTGCCTAGAAACTACTATAAACGACCCTGTGTACATGTACTGTTAAAGAGGGAGTCCTGCGAAAATTTTTTTTTTTAAAGTCAGCAGCTACAAATACTGCAGCTGCTGACTTTTAAAATAAGGACACTCGCCTGTCCCCGAATCCAGCGATGTCGGCACCCGAGGCCGAACCGTCCCTCAATCCTCGGCAGCTGCCGCCGCTATTCTCTGTGAGGGAATCAGGAAGTGAAGCGTTGCGGCTTCACTTCCCGATTCCCTACTGCGCATGCGCGAGTCGCGCTGCGCGTCCTAACTGGTCCCCGCTATCTCCTGGGACCCGTGTGTGTCCCAGCAGACAGAGCGGGGGGACAGGAAGAGGCATTGACTCCCGTGGGAGTCTATGCCGGAAGTGGGTGCAGATACCTGTCTTAGACAGGTATCTACACCCCGCCTCCCCCCTGAAAGGTGCCAAATGTGACACCGGAGGGGGGGAGGGTTCCTGAAAAGTGGAGGTTCAATTTTTGTGTGAACCTCTGCTTTAACATAACATAGAGGAGAGTTCAGGGGCAGCTGAAAAGAATGCCCAACTGCTCCTAAACGTTTGTTTACCAGCAGCAGTGTACATGAAGCCTTAGTGTTTTTGGGTAATATTATTTCCTTTTCTTGTTTTAATGCATAAAGTGTTTTTTCTTGTTTCTATACAATCATTATTATACAAATAAACATTTGTTACAGGGTGTATAAAACACAGGGGTTGATTTGCCAATACTGGACAGTGCAAAATCTGGTGCAGCTGTGCAAGGTAGCCAATCAGTTTCTATCTTTAGCTTGTTCAATTAAGCTTTGAAAACAAAAACCTGGAAACTGATTGGTTTCTATGCAGAGCTGCACCAGATTCTGCACTATCCAGTTTTAGTAAATCAACCCCACTGTGTTTGGAAAACATCTACTTAAAGGCTCCATTCGCATTTCTGTGTTTTAGAAATCTAGACTTTTCTGAAACATGCAACACCGCATGGTACTTCCATTGGTGTGATGCGGTGCTATTCTTTCTGAAGCCAAGGCACCTTGCCGACAGAGTTGCACTGCAGTGCAATGCGCGGCAACACACTAACATGCGTTGTGGTCTTAAAGTAGCAGAATATCGGTAATGACATTATTGGACAAAGAACTCTGGTATGAGAGATTTTATTCCATCTTTCTGGTCAGAAAAGAATGGAAGCTCCTGACCCGACTAGCGTCTACACGTCAAGAGTCCCAGATACAGTGAATACAGTGTAGATATAATTTTTAGCATATTACGTCACAAGCGAACAGGCGGTACACTTCTTTATACCAGACATTCTAACCTTTTAAAAATCAACGCATGCATCCTAAAATCAGACAAGTTCTGCAAAAATATATATTTTTAGCTTTTTTTTACTAAACTTTCGTTTCTCTGCAGTATGCTATTGCGGTTCCTTCATCTGTCTTAAATGATGTCAGCAAGCAAGCTTTTTGCACAGAAAGAGGAATGTAGCAGATTCCTGTGATGAGGAAGTCACAAATAGCTTCAACATGAAATACAAGAAATATGATTCTTAGCTGAAATTCTAAATCGGTCTTACTACACACATAACTATGGCCATATAAACTGATCCCTGTTCCTACTTCAGTCTGGTGCACTGCGACAAAAGGTGCAAGTATAATTTGCAGGCCAATTGAGATGTATTGCCAGCCCATTCATTTATATTGGGCTGTCTAGCAGAGCACACATTTATGAGCAAAAAATATGCACATGAAACTGATACATACCTTTTTAATTGCTGTTACCTTTGGCGCCATACATGTAGTGATAAATGAACACAGATTTTAAATTGGTAGTTAAACACAAAATGAAAAGATCAGTTTGATTGGATTTTAATTTGCTTTAGGCCGCTTTCACACTGAGGCGCTTCTAAACTTCCATTAAAACACGGAGCGCTTCTGAAGAGCTTTTCAGGCGCTTTTGAAGAGCTTTCCATTCATTTTAATGGAGAGGGGCATTTTTTCACTGCCCTGCCAGCACACTGCTCCAGTGTGAATGCATTCATTGATTTTAATGGAAATAGGTTTTCGTGAGCTTTTCAGGCGCTTTTTTTTTTTTTTTTTTTTTTTTTTTAGCGTGAAGGCGCCAGTGTGAAAGGGGTCTTATTGTCCCTTTTCAATCAAAACAATAGTTTACTGATCAAACGGCCTGTTTATTGCAAACCATTTCTAAAAGACATGATTCATAAAACGATCATATTGCTGTATCTGTGTATGAACTAAAAATGATCTGCTTGGACAGAATGCTGATTGGTTATTGTAGGTTGCTGTACTTTTTTAAACTCCTTTTGCTCCTTAATTCATTGAATTAGGTTGATAGATACGGTAATAAAAGATATGGGTATACCACCTCCGTCTGTTATGATTCACAGTGTGAACATGCTTGTGTTGCAGTATGGAGGTGGGCGTCTGTGTGGAGGCATTTTGCCATGATGTCGCTGTGCCTAGAAGACACATAAACAGCGCTTTTATGACGTTTATGGTTCTGGATGAAAATAACCATCACTGTATTCTACCTCGCATCAAACCGGAACCTGGGGTAGGCAAATTTTTAACTTCTATTCTTAGATTTTGCTATTTTTATCTCTTTATGCAAAAATAATCAGACATTCACTTCTTGTCATATTGTCCTATAACTCCTTATGGATTCAGATATGATGAATATCTATATGATGATCGATTTGGATATGAACCACGTAAGGATTTTGAGCGTAGGAGATCTGTCCTAAAAAACTTTCAACAAAGCTTTTGAGACATACAGTACCTCCTATGTTCAACTCCTTTCACCCTGCCCCACCGCATCCCTACCGTTCCCCTACTATTATTGCCAATTATGTCAGAATGCAGCCGATCCTGTTTAAAAGGGCACTTGCACATGGTCTGCAAGTGTGATTGAGTAAATACAATGTAACTAAGTATGGTTTATTGTATTTACTATTTTATGCATTTAAAAAAAATGTATATTAATCTTTTTCCTTTTTTTTAACCCCCTATTAATCTTTAGTTAACCCTAATCAGCCCTTTTTAACAAATTTCTCCCTTTTTCCCCCTTAGGCCAGTTTCACTGCAGTTTAGGCCCGCAGAGCGGGTGTATCTGTGAGTTTCTTGCAGTTACCCACGGTTTCCCATAGACTTTCTATTAGGCCACACATTTTTGGCATGTTTTCTGAAAGCGTACCAAGGATGCAGCATGCAGGACTTTCAGAAAATGCACAAAAAAACAGCACAACCCAATAGAGTCCTATGGGAAACCGCAGGTTAATCTTACAAACCCCATGGGTATACCCGGCTGTGGCAAAACCACAGCGCAGCAGTGTGAATCTGCTCTTAGCTGTTTTCTTTTTTTACCATTATATTTTTTTTCAATTTTTATTCATTTTGTTTATTTTTTTTTTTTTGTGTTGTATTAAAAAAATGTGCAACATTGTACAAAAAAAAGCATTTTTTTCTATTTGCAAAAAACTGCCATGCTTTGTACCAGAAACACAATTTCAGGCCCAGCTCACACTGGTGTGACATACACTCCGACTTTGGGAGCACATGTTGCATGACGTGTATAAATCAATGGTTCCCTATGAGAGCCGTCTTAACTGGTCCGACTTTGAAAAAGGTTCCTGTACTACTTTGGTCCGACTTTGGCACAATTTCAGCCCATTGATTTGACTGTAAGTCACATCCAAGTCGGATCATCATCTTAACTGATCCGACTTGTGGCATGGAACTTGTGCTCTGAGGATCTTGAAAGGGAACCCCAAGCCAAAATTTTAGGAAAAATGACATGGGGTCCCCCCCAAGACCATACCAGACTTATGGATTTCCCCCCCAGAATCCATACCAGACCCTTATCCGAGCATTGAGCCCGGCAGGTCAGGAAAGAGGACTAGAGAGTGCCCCCCACCTCCTGGACCATACCAAACCACATGCTTTCAACATGGGGGGGGGTGCTTTGGCTTTGCGCCTCCCACTCCAAAACTCCTTGTCCTCATATTGATGGGGACAAGGGCCTCTTCCTGACAACCCTGGATGGTGGTTGTGAGGGGGTCTGCGGGCAGGGGGCTTATCAGAATCTGGAATCCCCCCACCTATGTGAATGAGTATGGGGTACATTGTACCACTACTCATTCACCCAAAGAAGTGTTAAAAATAAATAAAAATAGTACACAGGTTTTTGACAAAGTCCTTTATTAAAAATGAAGAATGTCCCCCATTGTAGCTCCAACATGTCTTCTCCCTTCGTTCTTCTCCCTCCGGGTCTTCTCCCTCCCAGTTCTTCTCCCTCCGCTGATGTCTTTTTCCTCTGGTTCTTCTCCCTGTGCTGATGACTTCTCCCGATGCTAGCTGGCCATCCAGTGATGTTAGCCGGAGACCCCGTCTCTTGTGGCGTCACCGCCCAGGGCATGATGGGGCGGTGATGTCACAAGAGGGCGGGGTCTCCAGATGACTTCACCAGATGGCCACGCCCCATGGCTATGTAAGAAATGGCAGACAGCGGGAGCCAACACAACAGCGGGAGCTAGCATCGGGAGAAGTCATCAGCGGAGGCAGAAGAACCAGAGGAAGAAGACAGAGGGAGAAGAACCGGAGGGAGAAGACACATTGGAGCTGAGATGGGGGACATTCTTCATTTTTAATAAAGAACTTTGTCAAAAACCTGTGTACTTTTTTGGGTAAATGAGTAGGGGCCCATGCTTGTTCACATGGAGGGGGAGGGGGGGGGGAGCGGGATCTGGGGGCCCCACTGCCTAAAATTTTAAAAAAATGACTTTTTTTATATTGATTTACGTAAAGAATACATTTTTTTGCAAGACCGTATTGCCAAACGAAGGCCTATTTTGTCCCCACAAAAACATTATATGTGTTACTTCATTATCTTAACTAATGACACAGTTCTTGCCGAATAAACAGGCACTTAGTAGAAATGTAATAATTGCTTTGGTCTATAAGGTGTATAACTACTATAATAATTGAAATGAAATTATTTTTAGTTTGCTGTTACTATTAAATGCCCAGAGCTTATTTTTTTGGAGACTGTGGAAAGGTTAGAATATCTGGCTGCCTGTGTCCCTGCTGGGGGGGATTTTTCTCGCTTTCTGTCCCCTGTCATAGATGGGAAGAAAGAGAGGAAATTTTTTTTCAATAAAAACAAACTGTATTTAATTCACATTACTGCTGTTTAGGGATTTTTCCCTCACTTCCTGTTCTGATGACATCCTGTGTGACATGATGGTTCGGGCATGTCTCTCCAATGAAGACAGTCGGCAATAATCAACTGGGAAAAAATAAAAAACAAAAAGTTTTTAGGCTGGAATTTGGCTTTAACCTTCTTTTAGAAAGAAATCACCTTATTTTAGAAATATGTGATCCATGAGAAGACAGTTCTAAAGTTTATTGGTGCATATTTTTTGTCTACTTCTGAACATTTGAAATTTAACTTTTAGAACGCATAACTTCTTCTTTTTTTTGCAGGATGGGGAAAGACGTTACCGGGAGGCATATGCACGCAGGAAGATCAGACTGGATCGGTAAGTAGAAAAATTGCAAAAAACAGAGTCTACCAATGACAGTCCTAGGAGATCGTCGCACTGATAACTTCCTAAGGCTATACAATTCAAGTGTATAACTATAGTCACATTAGTCTGTATGATGGAGCCCAGTAGCATGGGAAGTTAGGTATTTTTTTAGAAAGCATGCTTGATGATTGTTCTTTTAAAGCTCATTTAAGTCACGAAAATAGATACTGTATGTAATTGGATAATCTTTCTGTCCAAGTGAACCTAGTAGTTTTAAACTGAGGAATAAGACAGCACATAGAAATTTCTTGCTCAGCTTGCTTTTACTGTAAACCCCCAATCTTTTTTATCTTAATCCTGCAAACATATGATGCCAAAGCCTCCTTGTCCTCCTCCATCCCCATAGCAGGAGGCCTGTCTACAGCAATCTGGCGGGCATAGTGTGATGTCACACACAGCGGGTCCACGCAAACACCCGCTGCAGCCGCAACACAGCAGGGCTAAGCAGGGGAAGTTGTAGCCACACAACTAACTACAGGAGATACTCTCCACTGTGTGGAGCCACAGCATGCCTGTATCTCCTAGCTGTGATCCCAGGGACACAAACTCACCACGCTAGCATGGATCTGCTTCTGTGCTTGGTGTAGTCAGTGTAATAGTGAAGCCAAGCGGAATCGGCAGGATCACCAGGTATATACCAAGAAAAGATTGTAATGAAACGTCCCACACTTCGCTTGAATGCTTTCGTCATATACCGCTTCCTCCCAGTCTGAATATAGATATCAAATATTCCAACCACTAACAACCACAATCAAGACGATACTCGTTTGGTTGCTGAACATGGACTGTTTATTAGAACAAGAATACAGTCTTGTATACAGTTGAGGAAGTTCCCCCCTCCTCATATTACTCTAACAATATACCTTCAGCCAGAAACCTAGTTTAACATGAGCTAGTTATCTAATCATTTACCCAGACTTGATGACTCAGAGATATGACCTTTCAGGGTAGACTTGCCGTCTCCTCACTTACAACTTACAATACACATAAGTATAAACACATCCCCCAATAGTTTGCTAGGACACAAAGGTGTGTTAATGAGCACAATAAACTATTGGGTGAAAGACCCGGGCTTTCCAGATCTCATTAATCAGCATTCCTTTCACTGACATCTGTCCACTGAGTCCCAAACTGGCAGAGACCATCATGGCCACCTCAATAATGTCCTTTTGTATTACATAACAAAATCTCTTCCTAAATGCTTGTAGCTCCCTCAAATGCCAGGGCCCATAGTCGTTAGGCAAGAGGCTAGCATTCAGTCCCCTCCAAAAGCCTCTGTCCCGGGTGAGTCTGTCACAAAGATGTCATAGAATTTTTACATATATTTCAATAACAACACATTTAAGAAATCTTCAGTTTTTTGGGGTAGCATACACTTTTTAAAGTGATTCTAAAGCCTAGACATTTTTTACTTTAATTCATTCCCTGCTTGAAGGTAAAATATGTCCCAGTGTATGTATCGCCCCCCCGCTCCCCTTTATACTTACCTGAGTCCTTTCTCAACCCGGTGCTCTGCCTGTCTGCAGCGGCTCTCACCTTTCTCTCTGTTCACAGGGGTAGCAAGGAGAGCTGTTATCTCTCGCTGCTGCCAATCAAATCTTGTCAGAGAGGAGGCGGGGCTGAGCGGCTCTGTGTGTGTCAGGAGTCGCACACAGCCAAGCTCAAAATCTAGCCTGCAGGTGCGCCCCCATAGGGAGTGGCTTCCTATGGTGGCACACTGAGATAAGGAGGAGCCTGGAGCACCAGCTGGGGACCAGAGAAGAGGAGGTTCAAGGCTGCTCTGTTCAAAACCATTGCACAGAACAGGTACGTATAACATGTTTGTTATTTTAATAAAAAAAAAAGTGTACCTTTTACAAATGCTTATATGTGACTGTGCAGTTCAAAAGGCAGAAGAGTTAGACATTCAGTAATGTAACATACCTGATGAGAAAAGCCTCCTCCTCTTCTCTACTATTGAAGTCTATGAGGACACTTTTGTATAAAGGAGTGTGGCTGTTACTCGGCTCTGCCAGGGCAGGACACTGGAATGGAAGGGCAGGGGGCAACATTTCCATAGAAAGTAAAAAATATTTTTAAGGCATTTCCCAGTAAAGTCAGTTACAAATTATAACATGTTTTTGTGTGATTTCAAGCTGGAGTTTAAAGGAGAAGTATGGCCAAAACTTTTCTGCCCATACTACTATGGATCACAGAAGTACAATTTGTTCAGCACTCCTGTGACCTGTTTTCGGCCAGTCACTCAGTTGTACCAGGCTCGGGAAAGATCCCAACGATCTGGTCGGTATCCTCCCAGAAGCCTGGACTGGCATGTGGCTCAGCCTCTCAGCGACCCACTCAGAGCCTGAGCCAGCCCCTCCCACCCCCTCCACAGCCCAGCACTCCATTGAGCGCTGGAGGGGAGAGCGACAGCCACTGATTGACAGTCATGGCTCTCTGCTCTGAGCGGGAGGAGAACTGAGTGATCAGAGGTCTTTGATTGCTCAGTTCTCACTGCCGAGCGGGCGGGGAACAGATGCAGCATCCACCTAGGTGAGTATAAATGTTTTGTTTTGTTTTTTTTTGAATCCTGAACTTCTCCTTTTAAGATAAAAAAAATTGGGTCATGGTTGAGCACTTTTATCAGTTTGTTAATGATTAAAGTGCATGTTGCAGTATTGAGCTAGCCATAGAAAGGCAGATATCTCCCCAAAACCTTGCAAAAGACTCTTATGCCCATCCTTTGTAGTGTTAAGACTTTTTCTCCCGCAGCTCAACTGGTAGACTGAAGCAAAACAAGTGCAGTTGACACCTTCCTACCTTCTTTTTTAGAATAGAGATTTTCTTACAAGTCAGATCATGCATAAAGGAGTTGGAAAATATCAGTGAGCGATTTCTTCATCAAAAGCACTCATTATCTGTGCCTGTTGTCCAATCCTCTACTCATGCACAATATTTTTTTTTCTACCAACAGTAAATATGTTATATCCTGTAAGCAATCAGAGGTGCCCCTGTCTGTTCCATGGGATCCAAGCAATCAGGTAGGTCCACTAGAGGACTGTAATTATTTGTTGTGGAGTGGTGTTCCTCAACGAGATTACATTTGTACAATGCATTGTACCATTTTCCACCTACCCTATTGCTTTTTAATGTATCTTTAGGCACCATTTCTTGTGTACCTGTACAGTGTTTTGAAAAAGTATTTATACCCCTTGACATTTTCCACATTTTGTTACAACCAAAAACGTAAATGTATTATTATTGGGATTTTATGTGATAGACCAACACAAAGTGATAAATTGTTTTCCAAATGTTTTACAAATAAATATGTGAAAAGTGTGGCGTGCATTTGTATTCAGCCCCCCTGAGTCAATACTTTGTAGAACCACCTTTTGCTGCAATTACAGCTGCAAGTCTTTTTGGGGTATGTCTCTACCAGCTTTGTACATTTAGAGAGTGAAATCTTTACCCATTCTTCTTTGTAAAATAGCTCAGGCTCTGTCAGATTGGATGGAGAGCGTCTGCAAACAACAATTTTCAAGTCTTGCCACAAATTCTCAATTGGATTTATGTCTGGACTTTGACTGGGTCATTCTAACACATGAATATGCTTTGATCTAAACTATTCCATTGTAGTTCTGGCTGTATGTTTAGGGTTAATGTCCTGCTGTAATCTACTAAGATTTGGCTACATCCATCTTTCCGTCAACTCTGAAAGCTTCCCTGTCCGTGCAGAAGAAAAGCATCCCCACAACATGATGTTGCCACCACCATGTTTCACGGTGGGGATGGTGTGTTCAGGGTGATGTGCAGTGTTAGTTTTTCGCCACACATAACGTTTTGCTTTTAGGCCAAAAAGTAAAATTTTGGTCTCATCTGACCAAAGAACCTTCTTCAACATGTTTGCTGTGTCCATGGGCGTCTGCAGCATAGGGCAAGGAGGGGGGGGGGGGGGCAATGCCCCCCCGTATCCGTAAAAAGCTAGAGGTCAAGCGATATATCGGAGAAGGGAGGAGGAACGTGGGGTTCCTCCTCCCTTCTCCACATGCTGTTGGCAGAGCAACGCCGCGGTGTGTGAAACTGTATGGAGAGAGAGAGAGGAGCTGTCAAAATTGAGGTTGGATGTCGGGGGTGAGCGGGGGACCGGGGGCGGGACCCAGCTATCCAACACCAACCAATGGGATGGGATCTGGGCGGGCCGCTACGTGTATGTGGCCCCGTCCGTTTCTTAAACAGCCCAATCATTGGCTGGATAGCTGCTGGTTCCCGCCCACCTCCAACATCACGCTGAATTTGTCAGCTCCCCTCTCTCTCTCCATACAGTTTCACACAGTTACACTATTGGCTGTGAAACCTGCCATTGCCATCCAGTGCCACCTGCCAATGCCAACCAGTGCCTGCCAATGCCACCTGCCAGTGCCACCTGCCAACCAGTGCCACCTGCCAGTGCCAATCAGTGTCATTTGCCAGTGCCACCTACCAGTGCCATCTGCCAATGCCAACCAGTGCCTGCCAGTGGCACCTGCCAGTGCCACCTATGTGTGTGATGGAAAAATCTGGACAGCCGCACTCCGGATTGGAAAAGTGAAAAATAAAATCCTCTTTATTGAAAAAGTAATAACATGATTAAAATCCGTACATGGCTTTGTTGGGATAATGCAGCATAACCGCTAAACGCGTTTCACGCTCCCATAGAGCGCTTACTCATAGCTAAGAGTAAGCGCTCTATGGGAGCGTGAAACGCGTTAGCGGTTATGCTGCATTATCCCAACAAAGCCATGTACGGATTTTAATCATGTTATTACTTTTTCAATAAAGAGGATTTTATTTTTCACTTTTCCAATCCGGAGTGCGGCTGTCCAGATTTTTCCATCACACACATACCATTGGAATAGCAATTGCCGGCACCTGGGGCTCTCACAATCATCCACACAGCGGAGGACGGGAAGCTTGAACCCGGTCACCTAGAGCGGTGGTAACTATCTTGCCAGTGCCACCTGCCAGTGCCAATCAGCGCCACCTGTCAGTGCCAGTGCCAATCAGTGCCATCTGCCAGTGCCAACCAGTGCCAATTAGTGCCATCCAGTGCCACTTGCCAGTGCCAATTAGTGCCACGTGCCAACCAGTGCCACTTGCCAGTGTCACCTGTCAGTGCCACCTGCCAGTGCCACCTTCCAAAAAAAAATCGGCACAAAATATCGGCCGCAAAAATCAGCATCATATATCGGCCATCGGCCGCCCCGATTTCAAAATATCGGCATCGGCCGCCCCAATTTCAAAATATCGGCATCGGCCAGAGAAAAACCCATATCGATCGACCTCTATAAGAAGGTGTTGAAGAGTGAAGACAGTTGCCCTGTGTAACGCAATGGCCGCCACGGCCGCCTCCGTGGCAGCCGTGGACATTTTTTTCTACATCTGCTGGCCTGGGGCTGCTCTCAGTCTGTTACGACTTATCACAGATTGATACAGACATCCGTCCCTCCCAACCTCACCTCCGGCCCGATCATCGGATTGGCTCTGACTGCCGCTCGGGCCTCTGCTCGACATCTTGGCTGTTCCGGAATGTGATTAGCTGCCTCAGCCTGCCTGTGCAACGTCGCTATGCCGTTCCGGCTGTCACGGCGCCGGCTCCTCCCACAGGTGCGTGCAGTGGCCGAGAGAGAATATGCTGCCAGTGCTATCGCATCACTGAAGAACCACAGGTAACAGCACTGCAGTGCCACTGTGCCAGTTAGGAGGAGAATATAAATTATATATATATATATATAAAAATATATTTGTGTTGTATGTTATAATATCTTCTTCACTTTGTATGGAAGTTACTCAGTCTCTCAGGCATACCAGTCCATGATGCCCATATAAATATAGCCTAGAGAATGTACATCTTTCTATATTGCAATGTATTGCAATACATCTGTTGTGGCCATATTTTGATCTTGATGAAAACAACCTATACAGTATAAGTTGTTTTCATCAAGATCAAAATATGGCCACAATAGATGTATTGCAATACATTGCAATATAGAAAGATGTACATTCTCTAGGCTATATTTATAGGGGCATGGAGTGAAGCTGAATTATCTCAAGAGCTATTTCACACTGCCATCTGGCCGTGTTATCGGTAAAGCGCCACTAGTTTTAGCGGCGCTTTACCATCGTTTTAGCAGCGCTATTCTGCCACTAGCTGGGCACTTTTAACCCCCGCTAGCGATTGAAGAAAGGGTTAAATGGGACTGTGTATCGCCGCTGCCAAAGCACCCCCCCCCCCGGAAAAAGTTCTGCGGACGCCCATGGCTGTGTCCTCCACATGGCTTCTTGCAAACTGTAAAAGGGGCGTCTTATGGCTTTCTTTCAACAATGGCTTTCTTCTTGACACTCTTCCATAAAGGCCAGATTTGTGGAGTGCAAGACTAACAGTTGTCCTGTGAACAGATTCTCACACCTGAGCTGTGGATCTCTGCAGCTCCTCCAGAGTTACTATGGGCCTCTTGGCTGCTTCTCTGATTAATGCTCTCCTTGCCTGGCCTGTCAGTTTAGGTGGACGGCCATGTCTTGGTAGGTTTGCAGTTGTGCCATACTCTTTCCATTTTCGGATGATGGATTGAACAGTGCTGCGTGAGATGTTCAAAGCTTGGGATATTTTTTTATAACCTAACCCTGCTTTAAACTTCTCCACAACTTTATTCCTGGCCTGTCTGGTGTGTTCCTTGGCCTTCATGGTGCTTTTTGTTCACTAAGGTTCTCTAACAAACCTCTGAGGGCTTCACAGAACAGCTGTATTTACAGTGAGGGAAAAAAGTATTTGACCCCTGCTGATTTTGTATGTTTCCCTACTGACAAAGAAATGATCAGTCTATAATTTTTATGGTAGGTTTATTTTAACAGTGAGAGACAGAATAACAAAAATATCCAGAAAAACACATTTTAAAAAAGTTATAAATTGATTTGCATTTTAATGAGAGAAATAAGTATTTGATCCCCTATCAATTAGCGAGATTTCTGGCTCCCAGGTGTCTTCTATACAGGTAACGAGCTGAGATTAGGAGCACTCTCTTAAAGGGAGTGCTCCTAATCTCAGCTTGTTACCTGTATAAAAAACACCTGTCCACAGAACCAGTCAATCAGATTTCAATCTCTCCACCATGGCCAAGACCAAAGAGCTGTCCAATGATGTCAGGGACAAGATTGTAGACCTTCACAAGGCTGGAGCGCTCAAGAAAGCACATGTACAGGCCCGTCTGAAGTTTGCAAATAAACATCTGAATGATTCAGAGGAGAACCTGGTGAAAGTGTTATGGTCAGATGAGACCAAAATCGAGCTCTTTGGCATCAACTCAACTCACCGTGTTTGGAGGAGGAGGAACGCTGCCTATGACCCCAAGAACACCATCCCCACCATCAAACATGGGAGGTGGAAACATTATGCTTTGGGGGTGTTTTTCTGCTAAGGGGACAAGACAATTTCACTGCATCAAAAGGACGTTGGATGGGGCCATGTACCGTCAAATCTAGAGTGAGAACCTCCTTCCCTCAGCCAGGGCATTGACAATGGGTTGTGGATGGGTATTCCAAAATGACAATGACCCAAAGACACGGCCAAGGCAACAAAGGAGTGGCTCAAGAAGAAGCACATTAAAGTCCTGGAGTGGCCTAGCCAGTCTCCATAGCTTAATCCCATAGAAAATATGTGAAGAGAGCTGAAGGTTCGAGTTACCAAACGTCAGCCTCAAAACCTTAATGACTTGGAGAGGATCTGCAAAGAGGAGTGGGACAAAATCCCTCTTGAGATGTGTGCAAACCTGGTTGCGAACTACAACAAACGTCTGACCTCTGTGATTGCCAACAAGGGTTTTGCCACCAAGTACTAAGTAACATTTTGCGAAGGGGTTAAACACTTATTTCACTCATTAAAATGCAAATCAAATTAACTTTTTTGAAATGCGTTTTTCTGGATATTTTTGTTGTTATTCTCACTGTCTCTCACTGTCAAAAGAAACCTACCATTACATTTTATAAACTGCTCATTTCTTTGTCAGTGGGCAAACATACAAAATCAGCAGGGGATCAAATACTTTTTTTCCCTCACTGTATACTGAGATTAAATTACACACAGGTGGATAGTATTTACTAACTAGGTGACTTCTGAAAGCAATTGGTTCCACTAGATTTTAGTTGGGGGTATCAGAGTAAAGGTGGCTGAATACAAATGCACGCCACACTTTTCAGATATTTATTTGTAAAAAAATTTGAAAACCATTTATCATTTTCCTTTCACATCACAATTATGTGCCACTTTGTGTTGGTCTATCACATAAAATCCCAATAAAATACATTTATATTTTTGGTTGTAACATGACAAATGGAAAATTTCAAGGGGTATGAATACCTTTTCAAGGCCCTGTATGTGTATAACAGGTAAGCTGTTGCTGTATGTGTGTGATTGTATGTTTCTAAAATGTAATGTGCCTTTGTTATTTGCAAGAACTTTAGATTTTAATTTTAACAATCAAACTGTCAACACCTAGAATTGTTAGAGAAGTCCAGCCTAAGTTCATTTGGCTGGGTTTCTCCTATGGGTCACAGGAGTGCATTTCGTTTTGCACTCCTATGACCCGTTATCAGCAGAGAGTAGTCTGAGGTCCGCTCTCTGCTGACGTCGCAGGACTCAGTCCAGGCACCGCATCATCACAACGATAAAGTCTGGATCCGGCAGGTGCTTGAACTGATGCCCGTCTCCGCCTCTCAGCTAGCCGCTGAGAGCCTGAGACGGGTGCTCCCCGCCCCTCCACAGCTCAGCACTCCAGTGAGCGCGGGGGGGCAGAGCACTTACAAGAGCATTGTAACTATGACAACGCTAAAATGTCATCCTTAGTTTAGATGGCTACATTATTTTTGTTTTTTTTCCTTCATTTCTTATTTTATATCATTGCTGGGTTATATGAGTTAAAAGAGAAGTATGAATTTAGAAAAAAACAAACATTTATACTTACCTAGGTGGATGCAGCATCAATCCAATGCTGCATCTGTCCCCCCCCCCCCCCACCCCCGTCAGCTCTGCAGTGAGAATTGAGCGATAAACACCACTGATTGCTCAGTCCCCCCCCCGCTCTGAGCAGAGAGCCGTCACTGTCAGTCAGTGGCTCTCTGCTCTGCCCCTCCAGCTCTCGCTGGAGCACTGGGCTGTAGTGGGGACTGGAGGGGCATCTGGGTGGATCCCGACCATATGGTGGCTCTCTGCTCTGTCCCTCCAGCTCTCACTGAATCGCTGAGCCAGGTGCCAGTTTAGGCATCTGGGTGGATCCCGACGATATGGTCGGGTTCCTTCCAGAGCCTGGACTAGCTGAGTGATGACTTTAGCCCGCTGTCAGCTGGAAATGGGTCACAGGAGTGCAGAACGAACTGCACTCCTGTGACCTACAGAAGTATGGCCAAAATAGCTTTTGCTATATTTCCCCTTTTAACTCACTTTTAGGTCTGATATGGTAATTGTGATTAATTACAATCCAGTTGACATTGACTTCCCAAATAGTCTCTGAAGGCCTTGTTTTCCTAAATGGTAATAATTTGGCATGATTTTAATGACTTTTTCTTAAATCTTCAGGTTTACCTTAGTTACAACAATGTTTCCGCTCTGAAAATGTTGGTGTCTAAAACTGACTGGGTCCTAGCTGCAGAAATAAATAAGGTACTTGAGGCTACTGTGTGTTCATTTATTGTTTTCTACTTAAGCCTAGTACACACACACACACACGATGAGAAAATCTGATGGACAATGCCGCTTTCGAATTGATTGTACGATGATCTGATCGTTAGTACAAGGTTTTCGAGAGTCTATCACAACAGTTCATCCAAAATTATCCGAAGGGACAAGCGCAAACATTTTTCTTGTATGATACCAGATGGTACGATTTAGTTTCATTTAATCAGTACAGTTTTCTTCCGAAAATACAATAGGTTACAAATTTTTTTCTTTCTCGAACATCACGGGACACAGAGCCACAGTAATTACTGATGGGTTATATAGGTATCACTGGTGATTGGACACTGGCACACCCTATCAGGAAGTTCAACCCCCTATATAATCCCTCCCCCTTGCAGGGATACCTCAGTTTTTACGCCAGTGTCTTAGGTGATGGACGTGTAAAGATGTTCTGTGCTGAGCTCCAAAGGGAATATCCTAAGATCCTATACTGGGGCAAGCCAGGCGAACCGGATCCATTCAAAGTGTCTTTTCATGGCCGAATTGAATGGTACCCGGGCCTCGTGTCCGAAGAAACGAGGTTTTACCCGTAACGCTTCTCTTTTTAGAGAGCTGGACCCCGCAGATCAGAAAATGGCTTTAAACTTCCTAATTTCTGGCGAGGTGCTTTACGGTCCCAGAACTGTTGGATCCCCCTATTCGTAGGGGGCCCCAGTCTCGGTTTTTTCAAACGGAGCCCACCGTGAGAGGTGAAGATTGGGTCTGTGTAAACAGCACCCTGCGGCTGGATAAGGTAAGAGGAGATTCCACAGAATTTTTGAGTTCTAGTGGCTTTTCTCCTTTAAGGTAAATGCATGCTATGCCTATTGTGACCACCGGGGGCTGCCAAGAGCACAAACCTGCACATGCTGACATGTCTGTCTCAGTGTTTTCATCTCTGTTCATGTCCCAGCATCTCAGGCCGGCTGCAAAAAAGGTAAGGTGGAAGGGGGGATTTCTTATGTTTGAATGTTCCCCCCCAGGCTAGAGAGGGGCCGCAGGGGTCTAGAAAGTGGTTATACCACCCGGGCTCTGCGGCCTAATGGCCACCATCTCTGAATCTAGCCGTTCAGGCAGATCTTGCTACCAGCCTCTTTCCCTCCCCCCCCCCACCTCCCCCAGCCTTTCTCCAGAAACATGACAGGAGAAGTGGGCCAGCGCGGGAAGCACTCGTTTTTTTTTTCAAAACTCGAGGGGGGGCGGTAGAGGGGGGGGCGGGACGTCAGAACAGGTGCTTAGACTCCCACTCAGGCCAGCTGCAGGCTATTAAAGGCACTCTGTACAGGTGCACACAGCCTTCTGAGAGACACAGAGCTGACGGTCGCATGTAAGGTGGGACACAGGCATTCTCCTAGGCAGCATTTACTGAAGTAACACCAGACTGAGCATTGGGTAGCAAGGCTTTTAGCCAGACTACATCGCTCAGCGGGCAGTGTTCATTTGTATACCTCACACCTTGTTGCTTTGCACTATGGGTAGAAGAGGTTCCAGCACCCCAGGAACCAGAGACACTAGGGGATCTCGTTCAGGTTCTGAGGGCCCCCTGTCGGCAGCATCCTCCCCCCCTAAAGATGGGCCAGGGACGGCTAGCCAGGGAGAGCCATCGGGGTCAGGGGCTACACCTGCTTCTGGCACTTCAGCCCCTGTATATATTACACAAGAGGTTTTTTCCTCAACCATTAATGGTCTAGAGGAAAGATTAATGGCCGTGATTACGTCTTCACTCAGTGGAAGAAAACGCACTAGGCTTTCCTCTGTTCCCCAAGACCCTCAGACAGAGGAGCTCTGGGATAAAAGAGATGAATCCCTTTCAGAGGATCGGGATGGGATGGATGATTCCTCTTCGGAGGATTCAGGTGGAGAGGGACCCTCTGCGACTTCCCAAGAGGAGAAAGTCTTAGTGCAGATCCTCACTGGATTGGTCCGATCCACATTTAAGTTGCCCATACCTGAAACTGCTAAAGAATCCTCTTCTGCTTTGGGGTCACTGAAACCTTTCCAAGCAGCACATGCTTTTCCTGTTCATTCTTTACTTGAAAAGCTCATTTATTCTGAGTGGGATCACCCAGACAAACTTTTTTTCCGCCGAGAAAGTTTTCAACACTTTATCCGATGGAAGAAAAGTTTATTAAAATGTGGGGAATACCGGTTATTGATGCCGCCATTTCCTCCGTAAATAATAGCCTGACTTGTCCTGTAGACAATGCTCAGATGCTCAGGGATCCTGTAGATAAAAGGATGGAATCCCTATTGAAGGATGTTTTCTCCTTAGCAGGATCAGTGGCCCAACCTGCAGTAGCAGCGATTGGAGTCTGTCAATACTTAAGAGACCATGTTAAGCAGGTCATCAAAGTATTACCTGAACAGCAGGCCCAGGGGTTGCTAACCTTCCAGCGGCCTTATGCTTTGTGGTTGACGCCATTAGAGATTCTATTGTGCAAACCTCCCGTCTTTCACTGGGGTTGGTGCATATACGTAGAATCCTATGGTTGAAAAATTGGTCAGCCGAAGCACCATGTAAGAAGCTACTGGCTGGGTTTCCATTTCGTGGTGCAAGGTTGTTTGGAGAGGACTTGGATAACTATATCAAGAGAATCTCTTGTGGGAAAAGCACTCTCTTACCTGTCAAGAAGAAGAGTAAGCGTCCCTCTTTCAAACAGACTCTTTCCCCAGCGCCGGAGGCTTCAGCCTCCAGGCAGTCTCGACGGCCGCCTCCATCGGGGTCCAGAGACAAGAGTCAACCCCAGGGACAAAAGAAGTCCTGGGGAAAGAAGCCTACTAGGCAAAACACTAAGACCTCTGCATGAGGGGGCGCCCCCGCTCACTCGAGTGAGGGGAAGACTGCAACAGTTCTCAGAGCTCTGGCAGGAGGACTTCCAGGACAGATGGGTAATCTCCACGGTAACCTTAGGGTACAAGCTGGAGTTTCAGGAATTCCCCTCTCCTCGGTTCCTCAGATCAAGTGTTCCCAGAGACCCAGAGAAGAAGCAGTCGCTCCTTCTAGCGTTAGAGCGACTTTTGTCGCAGGAGGTCATTATGATAGTTCCCGCAAAGGACCAGGGATTGGGCTTCTATTCCAACCTTTTTACGGTCCAAAAGCCAAATGGGGATGTCAGGCCCATTCTGGACTTAAGGGATCTGAACCGATTCCTAAGAAATTCAATCCTTCCGCATGGAATCAATTCGAACGGTAGTTCCCACCCTGCAGGGAGGAGAATTTCTGGCATCAATAGACATCAGAGATGCATATCTGCATGTGCCCATTTTTCCTGCTCATCAGAAGTTTCTGCGCTTCGAGGTAGGAGGGCGCCATTTCCAGTTTGTGGCTCTGCCTTTCGGGATAGCCACTGCACCTCGAGTGTTCACAAAGATCTTGGCTCCTCCTCTGGCCAGATTAAGGGCTCAGGGTATAGCTGTCATAGCATACCTAGACGACCTGCTCTTGATAGACTGGTCGGTAGCCTCTTTGAATGGAAACTTGAGGACCACAGTCAGGTATCTAGAACACCTGGGTTGGATCCTCAACTTGGAAAAGTCTTTCCTAAAACCAGTAAGAAGACTGGAGTATTTAGGTCTGATTATAGATACAAGCCAGGAGAAAATATTTCTACCCCAGGCAAAGATCACTGCTTTGAGAGAGCTGATTCTGACAGTAAGGACCAAGAAGGGTCCCTCAGCAAGGCCGCAACTTGGTCTTCAGTCCATACATTCACCAGATTCTATCAGGTGGATGTGAGAAGGCATGAGGATATCGCCTTTGGGCGTAGTGTGCTGCAGGCAGCGGTACAGGGTCCTCAGGTCTGATTGCACCCTACTTGGTCGTGGTTCCCCCCCCTCAGGTAGCATTGCTCTGGGACATCCCATCAGTAATTACTGTGGCTCTGTGTCCCGTGATGTTCGAAAAAGAAAATAGGATTTTTTAAAACAGCTTACCTGTAAAATCCTTTTCTTTCGAAGGACATCACGGGACACAGAGGTCCCGCCCCTCTTCTAATACACTATATTGCTTGGCTACAAAACTGAGGTATCCCTGCAAGGGGGAGGGATTATATAGGGGGTTGAACTTCCTGATAGGGTGTGCCAGTGTCCAATCTCCAGTGATACCTATATAACCCATCAGTAATTACTGTGGCTCTGTGTCCCGTGATGTCCTTCGAAAGAACAGGATTTTACAGGTAAGCTGTTTTAAAAAATCCTATTATTCTTTCGAAGGAGAATTTTCATAACCTGAGATAAAAAACGGACGCTCATTTGTCTGATAATCCCATCGTGTGTACCAGGCTTTGGTCTTATTTATTGGCAATACTGGTTACTAGTCCTTTGCCTGCTGCTTTCTTCTTTTTTTTTTTTTTTTTTTTTTTTTTGGGCAAATCCTCAAATTCAGTTTATTTATTTTTTTTATTTTTTTTTCCATAATAAAATATTTTATTGAAAAGAAAAAACTAAACATACAAAGTGTACAAGGTTTTCCACAGACACATAGAAACCAGCCTCATGATAATAGCGTTACAATAAGTGAAACATATTGAAGTTAGTATCAGCAGGCCAACACAAAAATGTCTGTGGAGTCCAGCCCCAAGTGGCTCAACAAGTAACATCATCATTCTTATGCAGAAAACAAACATAACTAACAAAAAAAAAAAAAACAGCACATGCACATTAAGTATGCACTTTAATATGAAGGGCTCGGGTGGATTGGCCTAACACCTACTGTGGAACAATTGGGGTCTATAATCCTCATCACCAAACCCACCCCTGACAATTCAGTTCATTTTTAGGAATGAGAAGGTCAAAAACTCATTAAATGTAACCTGTAATTGCTGACTTGTCTTCAAAGTTGCAAACTCCAGTTCTGTTCATCCTCGCTTCGCCATGTAGTATGTCCTTCGCTTACGACAAGTGTGCAGGTCAAGCATATTGACGTCACTGGCTGAACACTTGTTCCAAGTAGTGAAGTAAGGATAAATAGGAAAGCCCTGGAGATAAGTTAGTAATTGAGCAACTCCCATATTTTTTTTTCTTAGCAGGCTCTCTGTAATTCTATACATCTTTACATTATTCTAGAGATGACTAGCTCAGAAAATGTTTTTGTGCTTTTATCCAAGGTAAGCATTCGCAAGTTATTGTAAACTAAAATCCTACACACAGTGCCACTTTGTGTTGACTCTTTGTTATCTGACACACCTGTCGTGAACAATCGAACAACTTGAAAACTGCAGGAATCCAGCAGCAGATCCCCAACATTTAGTTCAGGACATTAAAGTGCACAAGCCAAGATGATTTTTCAATTTGGATGGAGCAGAAAATTGTTAAAACCTTTTGTGCCATCCATATCCTATTGGGAAGATGTGCCTATACTTCTAACCCTGTGATGCCACAGGACGTGAGAGGAAATCTTCTTAAAAGTGAAGGAATTTCCTTCACAGTTGTCTTCAGTTGTCCTCAATGGAGGATTGCCCATCTAATTTAATTTATATTCCTGTTCTTGATGGCAACTCAAACTTTTTGGATTTGCATCACTCTCTAAAATGGTCACCAGCACAAATAGAGAGGGTAAATCTCCCTAACGGGGTCCCAAACGAACTTGATAGAGGTTCTAATCCTTCCTCCTTTTTCCTTTAGATTCAATTTAATCATACTGTGAAAGGTTTGAAGAATTCAACACAAGAAATGATTTGTGTGCTTGTGTTTTTTTTTTTTATCAGGTTCAGCTGTACACCCTGGAAGATAGCGCATTTCTGTCCTTCAAGTTGGATATAATGGTGACTGTCAATGCCAAACAAACCTTCAACCTGCTTTCTGACCTGTGCCGCAGGAAACAGTGGGACCCCTTCTATAAGTGAGAATGGGGAAATCAGATAAGCCGGTGTCTGCTATTTTTTCCTGCATGATAACTATCATGTATTCTCTACAGAGAGTGCCAGCTGCTGCAGCAAGTGAATGAGGATGACGCTATTTATCATGTAATCAGTACAGTGCCCAGTGCAGAAGGGAAGCCACAAGATTACATCCTCCTGGCCTCACGGCGGCTGCCCTGTACTACTGGGTGAGCGATGGGAGCACCTGTCTAAAATTGACACCTATCATTGTGTGTACCAGGCTGGGTGTTTGTGTGTGTGTGATGCATGCTGACCTTATGGCCAAAAGTTTGTCGACATCTGCCCATCCCACGAATATCAGCTTGTTGAACACCCCATCCTAAAACTATGAACATATTTGGAGTTCTGCCAATTCTTTACCTTTATAACAGCCTCCACTCTTCTAAAAAAGGCCCATTCAGCCAAAAGAGAATTTGTAGAGTCAGGTACTGATGCTGGACGGGAAGACCTGGCTGCAATTTAGCATTTCAATCCACCCAAGTGGTGTTTAATAGGATGGAGGTCAGGGCTCTGTGTAGGCCACTTAAAGCAGTTGTAAGGGTAGAAGTTTTTTTATCTTAATGCATTAATATAAAAAGCCTTCTGTGTGCAGTAGCCTTCCCAGCACCTCCCTAATACTTACCTGAGCCCATCTCGATACAGCAATTTTTAGAGATTCGGCTGTCTAAGACTCTCTCTCATTGGCTGAGACAGCAGTGAAGCTCCATTGGCTCCCATTGCTGTCAATTAAAGTCAGTGAGCCAATGAGGAGAGACAGGGCGGGGCTGGGCCACGGCTCTGTGTCTGAATGGACACATGCAGCTGGGCTCGGGTGCCTTCATAGCAAGCTGCTTGCTGTGGGGGCACTCAACAGGAGGGAGGGGCCAGGAGCGCCAAAGAGGGGCCTGAGAAGAGGAGGTTTGGGGCTGCTCTGTGAAAAACCACTACACAGAGGAGGTAAGTATATACTTGTTATATGTTTGTTTTTTAACAAAAACAAAGACTTTTAGTATCACTTTAAAGTAACATTAAACCTTCTGCAGGTTTTTTTCCTTTAAAATAATAAACATGTTATACTTGCCTGCTCTGTATAATGGTGTTGCACAGAGCCGCCCCGATCCTTCTATTCTTGGGTTCCCCATCAGCTCTTCTGGCTCCTCCTCTTTAGTGAGTGCCCCCATAGGAAGCCGCTTCCCATGCAGGCACTTGCTCACTCCCAAGCCTCCTTGTCTGTGTCCATTGACATAGGGCATCTCGGCCCCGCTTGCTCGTCACAGAATTTGATTGACAGCAGCGGGAACCAATGGCACCTGCTGCTATCAATCTGTGAAGTGAGGCAGGACAGAGCAGGGAGAGCTTCAGGTAAGTATAAAGATCAACAAAAAAGCAAAAAGATAAACATTTTTAAGTAATTTAGCGATTTTGTGTTGGGCCGCATTCATAGCCATCTTGGGCCGCAGGTTGGACACCCCTGTTCTACAGTGTCTTTGGAAGTTGTAGCATTAACAATATCCTTCACTGTGTAAAGATAGCCTTTAACTGGATTGATGTATAGAAAATCGGAGAGATAGAAAACGTGATTGCTTATTTGGGGTTGTGGTTTGGTTGTTTGGCAGTAGATTTTACTTTCTGGTGTTCTAATGTAACAATTTTGTGCAACGATTATAAATAAGAATAAAAAATACTTTCTTTACAGGGACCCGTATGTTGTGGCCTTTCGATCTGTTTCTCTCCCTACACATCCCCCCATTAATGAATACTCCCGGGGTGAGAGCCTTTGCTCTGGATTCTGTATATGGTCAGAAGGAGACAAGACAAAGGTATAGTCTTCAGGATATCACATGTTAACCTCTTAGAGATAGCTGGAATTATTATGTATAGTGCAATATTATAAGACAGTACAGTTCTGGGCAGGGTTGCAGAGGTTGTGGCTGTGCACAACCAATCCTTCTGGAACTGTCCTTCATGCATCAAATATTTGTGATACAATTACAAATAGATGATGTGATATCGCTTTATATGTAGTTGCTTTTGTTGCAGTTAAGGTTAGTGGATTTAGAAGGACAAAATTCTTTACTGTGCATTGTTTACTGCTTTATTGGAAACGCGTCTATTGCATGGGAGGAGTGTTTTAGCTAGAAGGTGTAGGGAATAGGGGGATTGTTGGGTAGTTGAGGGAAGGAGGGTTATTATAGGGCTTGGGAAGTTATGGGGAACAGAATTCAAACACACTATTCCCAACGTTTACATTCCTGAAAAAAGGCTGTGAGTGTAAGTGGGTGCTGCGACTGAAAACCGAAGACATTCAAAGCGGAAAGTATGTCACCAGCACACCAAGGATCTCCACTGCAGGTGCAAACCTTTATTCATGATCACATCATAGTTACAGAAGCAACATTTCGGAGACTCGCAGGATCCCTTCTTCTCCACCCCTTCACAGGATGTCACATGCCTGATGAAGGGGTCCTGTGAGGCTCTGAAACGTTGCTTCTGTTACTATGATGTGATTGCTGAATAAAGCTTTGGACTAGGGGTCTCCAAACTTTCTAAACAAAGGGCCAGTTTACTGTACTTTAAACTTAAGGGGGGCTGGACTGTGGTCATTGGGAGTAAAAATTGTCTTGGAGATAATGGGAGTAAACCGTGCATCTTTGGCATTAGAGGGAGAAAATGGTGCCCTATAGTTTTTGTCAGTGGGAGGAATAGTGTCCCATCATCTCTGTCAGTGGGAGGAATAGTGCCTTGTTGTTGATGTCAGTAACAGCAATTACACCCCATTGTTGGTGTCAGTGGGAGGAATACTGTTTTCCATCAGTGGAAGGAAAAGTGCCCCAAGGGATGGATAAAGGCAAGCAAAGGGCTGCAGTTTGGAGACCACTGCTTTAGACCTATTCTGGTGATCCTTGGTGTGCGGGTGACATACTTTCCGTTATGGGGAAAAGGACTTTTATTCTCTACTTCCATTTGGGAAACAGAGGCAATGGAAAGTGGAGGTTTAGTCAGTTTGGAAACTGACATTGAAATCAAATATCTTGTTATGCCTTTGATATATACTACCTGAAGGAAAAACAGATCTTGGATCTCTTTTTGCGCTTCATACAAAATGGAAGAACAGATTTTGATACCACAGCAACCAAATTCTCAATTTTACTTTTGGCATAGTATGGGAGAGTGAAAGGAAGGATCTGATTAGTTGCTTTTATGCTTCAGACATTGTTTTGTTAGAAGAATTTAAAGTAGAACTAAAGGCGAAACTTTATTTTCATTTTGGATAGATCACGAGAAGGTTTTAACCCCTGTCCATTTTTTGCCATCTATGTTCCATTGGGGAGATTGCCCTTCACTTCCAGTTCCATAGCCAAAACAGGAAGTGAGAGGAAATCCGTGCAAAGTGAGGTAAATCCCTGGTTGTCACCAGATCACCAGAATTGGTGCCCTGTTGGACGATTTCCCCTCTATTCCTTTTCTGGGGACAACCCAAAATTTGGGATTTTTCTTTAATTTTCACTCTCTGTGACGAATAGAGATGTTGAATCTCCCTAAAGGGGTCACAAACATCAGAAAAAATCTGGCAGGTGTTAAAACCCCTTCCATCCTATCCAAAACAAAAAAATGTTTTGCATATGGTTATATTTTAAATGGAGATCAGCCAAAATTGTTTTTTTTTTACTTTTTGAATAGAGTGGAGAAGAATTGGAATCCCTTGCTGATGTTTAATGCTATCTAGTGCTCTGTTGGAGAGATTTGTTAGAGAGGTCTTGCCGACGATGGATTCAACAGATAGAAAGTAAATGAAAATCTGCAACGGGGACACAGACCAATAAAAACCTGAAAGGGGTTGTAGTCATCCCCTACTCTGCTAAAGAGTGAGTGTTAATGTTTGAGTGTTCCCCTCGCTTGTTACCTGGTCAAACATTGTCAACTGGACAGGAAGTGAAGGTAACTCTCTCTTACAAAGCTCTGGATGGCATTACAAACCTGTCAGAGGTCCTAATCATCCCCTACTCTATTCAAAAGAAAAAAAAGCTTTTGGCTGGACATACCCTTTAAAGTTTTATACATGAGATCCAATACCAGAGCACATAAACTTTTAAAACAGTTCTTCACTGATGAGGACATTATGGAATAAGTGAGAATATAATTGAGTTATCAGTCATAGTTTTTAGTATCTCCCATATCTGTTATCTCAGAATTTATTGTATAATACATTGACCATGATAAATAGTACTGTTTATGTAATTCACTCAACAGGTGTCTTACTATAACCAATTTACACCAGGCCTTGTCTCACAAGTAACAACCAACATTGCTGGACTGTCCTCTGATTTTGCCAGCACGTACCAAGCCTGCGAGAGGTTCCTGGTTGAGAACACGAAGGACTCTGCAGGAGATGTCAACACACCAGAACCATAGGAACCAGATTTTATATTACTGTAACTGTACAGAAATATATATAAACTTTATAAAGTACTGACAGCTTCCATCTCTTTACCTTGATGGAATATGGGAAGGGTAGTTGATAGAGAACATAAGTGTGTCACCTTTTGTGCAGGAGCATGTAGATGATGTGAATGTATAGTATGCAAAGCACTGTGTAAATTGTCAGAGCTATATAAATACTTGTAGTAGAAATATTAATAATATAGTAGCTTAGTGATTAAAATAATTGTAAATCCAGTCACTAAAATCTCATTAACTTTATCGTGTTTATGACTTTCCAAAGTAATTTTCAATATTTAAAATTTGCATCTTTCATTAAAATAATTCCTAGTAATCCTGCCATGAAGGTCAGTGTTCAGACACTTCCTGTTACAAGGTGACAGCGCTCTGTTCAAGTCTTCTGAAGGCTACTACAGGTGGCCATGCTAATGTACATTACACAGGCATGGTCCACCCTCCTGACAACTGACATACAGCCTATCTGTGCAGAAAGGAAGAGCCTGCCAAAGAACAGAAGCATCGAGATACAACAAGGAATAAAAAAAATAATAAAAACATGGCAATGGTTTCTGATACGCAGTGCTTTAGCATTGTAAATGTCATTCAGTCAGGGTTTACATCTACTTAATTCATAAAAAATAGCTATTGATTGCTACACAGAGCATGAATGGCTCCCCATAAGTAACACACAGTAGTTATTTAATCAGTTATGATCTAATATTTTTAAAATTTTGGTGATTATTCACTACTACACACTACTTGTGTAACTCAAACCATTGGGAGCCATTTGTGTAGTGATCGATTGCTGATTTTAGCAGTGATCACCGGCTCCTATGTGCTCCTGCATTATTTGATAATAAACTAAGATTTGGTCTTCATTCTTGAAACTCTAATATCTTTTGCACAGACGGCACTTTCTTTTGGTAGGAGTGGAAGGGCTTTGATGTTAGTGTGCTTTTACATGAGATACAGATATTGTCAGTGTGTACAGTGTAAATTGTTTAATACAGAAAAATATTAAACTCATTCTGTAACCATCTAAACATTTTGCTTTTGTATTATGTATTTAGGACTCATTGCATGTTATACACTCAAAACAAAACGCAGCAAGACTTTAACCATGAATTGTGGGTAGAAAACCTTTTATTGAAATATATTCCTTAAAGCGGAACTACATTAATTTTTTTTCATCTTTCCATCTATTAAATCTTCTGTCCTTGTTGCTTTAAAGTGATTGTACAGCTTTGATTATTAAAAAAACAAACATATCATACTTACCTCCATTGTGCAGTTTGTTTTGCACAGAGTGGCCCCGAACCTCGTCTTCTGGGGTCCCCCGGCGGCTCTCGCGGCTGCTCCCCACATCAGATAACCCCCTGGGAGAAGCGCTCTCGCGGGGGGGTTACCTTGAGGGTGCGCTCCCGAGTCCATCATTTGGCATCCATAGCCGCCGAATGTATGACTCAGCCCCGGCGCCCGCGTCATTGTATTTGATTGACAGCCAATGGCTGTGCTGCTATCAATCTATCCAATCAAGAGCCAAAAACCCTGGGCAGAGGGACAGCGCGTCCCCGCTGGGTGAAGTTCCGGGGCTCAGGTAAGTAAAAAGGGGGGGGGGGGGCTGGGGGGCCGGTTACTGCCAGGTGTATTTTCACCTTAATGCATAGGATGCATTAAGGTGAAAAAAACACAAGGGTTTACAACCCCTTTAACTTTGGATAGTAAAACATTTTTTTTTTCTGCCAGTAATTAGCTTATACAGCCCACGTCCTATTTCTTGTTTGGTAAAAAGCCTAGGCTTATGACATCATGCACAGCTCTCTCTCTCTCTCTCTCTCTCTCTCTCTCTCACTCTCACTCTCACTCTCACTCTCTCTCACTCTCTCTCACTCTCGTGAGAGTTTGCCAGGAAGGGCGAGGGGAGGAGTCATAAGAGGGGCAATGAGAGCTGCAGAGCTGGAGGTGCGCTTCTGTGTAAATCCAGGAAGTGAACAGGCCCACAGTTAAAATGGCTGCAGCCAGACTCAGTGGAGGGAGATTTCTGCAGCATATCTGGCAAGTACAGAATCACAGTATATATAAAATAATATGCAAAGTAGTTGGAGGGAAGCTTCACAATGGCAAAGATGTTTTTATTATAAATTATGTGAGCAGACTGCAGTTCCTCTTTTTAATAGCCATAAAGGATATAAATCCCCTCTGTGTGCACAAAATGCCTTTGCAAACCCGGTTATGTTGTAGATGTATTAATGACATCATTATTGTGCTGTACATCACCGGTGAGGAGAGCAGAGCTGTTGGGGGTACCCAGCAGATCCTCCCACTACAAGCTGCTGGCAGGAAACCACACGAGAGAGTGGAAACAAGACCAGTCACCCTGCACAAGGAGAGAGCAGCAGTGACATGTAATAAGGATTACATGAAGCTTCTGCACAGAGGTTAAAGTTTCACACTGGACTACTGCCCAGGACAAGGTCATCTAGTGCCCAGGGCATAGATGCCAAACTGCACCCCCCCCCCCCGGTTCATGATGTGCACGCTTAGGGGATCCTATGCCCAACAATCTCCTCTCACTTCCCAAAATCACTGTCGCTGTCACTACTCCTGTTAGCCTTCTAACAGAAGGAAGGTGCCCCAATCCCTACGGTAGATCATTACGCCCAGGGCAGCCGCCCCTTCTGCCTACGCCTTGTCCCAGCCCTGCTGCCCAGATCTGGGAGAAATACATCAAGCAAGTAAGAACATACTCGCCTCTTGTATTCAGACAATATTTGCTTATCCTGGAGTTCATCTTTAAAATTGCTGATCCTGAGTCTTGGCAACAGAGGCAAGTAATATTTTTATAGATTAATGTTAATTTTAACCCCTTTCCGCCGACCATGCACATATATGAGGCCTCTTGCAAGTGGGTCTTTATCTGTGGGGCAGCTTATAGGCATACCTGTGTTTTGCTGGAAGCGTTCTGCATAGCACACTCCCAGCACAGGGATTGGGCTCTCGAGTCTCGTACTGACGATCGGGAGCTAGAAGGCCCAGTCCCCGATCACCTGATTGCTATAATAGCCTCTGACTATTACAGTGATTAGTCACTGAACAGCTCTCCTCTGTTTTTTTTTTTTGTTTTTTTTGTTCTCCTCTTGGAGAAAAGTTACATTTTATCTTTATTTCCTTGCTATTAGAAACGTAAGAAAAGTGTGTGTAAAAAAAAAAAAAAAAAAAAAGAAAGAAAAAAAAAATTAAAAAATGGCTAGATCAGGGTTTAATCTAGGTGAGGGCCAGGTTTAGGGTCAAGGTTAGAGTCAAAGGTCAGGGTCCATGTATTTTAGGTAGGATTGAAAAAGCTTTTTTTTAAATAGTGTTTGTGTCAGTGTGTTTTTAGGTAGGATGAGAAAGGCAAAATGTGCACTATTGTTTCTGGGTCTTACTACCGGGTACACAACAAACAACATACCCATATATTTGGTATCACTGCGATCAGCAGGAGAATTTATTTTGGGTTGTTTGGTGGTAGGTTATGGTTTATAGCAAGAAATATACAGCATGATAGTTTTTACTATTTTGTGCCAGCTTTTCCTTTGATAACCAAAAAAAAAACCAGGAGATATCCATTACCATGTACCACCAAATTAAAGCCCAATTGTTCCTGAAAAAAAACTGTAAATTCACCTGGATACACTAAGTAGTTGTGGTGATATGCACAGTTTTACTAACCTATATCAAAGTTGAAAAACTGTGTTCAGGTCTTAGGATTTGTTTCACCCTCTGTCATGAAGGGGTTGACACCTGTCACATACATGTCTCCAAATTTGAATTTTAGGTAGTGTGTATGACTATTCTTCCTCAGCGCTGAACCAGGAAAAAATAGTTCAACTTCAGCAGGACAGTATAACTTGGCAAAGAGTTTCTGCAAGTTTTTCCACTAAGCTCTCCGTGCATGTGACAATCAACACTGAGGCCTTGTCTGTCACACAAATTAAAATCCATAGGAATAGGTGGCTTTAAATGTCACTGTTACATTCTACATTCCATTGCCGTATACATAAATGAGAACATATAATTTGAATAAAATAAAAATAAATCATAGGTTGTGATGTAAAAACCCGTGTTTCTGTGTGTTAGTAACCCTATAACTATAATTGGGTTCTGTTTTGCCCATTAGTGCAGCGGGGCCCTAAGCTTTCTATACCCTGGTAGAATTTCCCAAAATTATTTAGCGAGGGCATTCAATCTCACCATTATTGAGCTAACTAATTTTGTTTAAAAGCCCTTAAAACTTCATCCAGATCTGCTATTTATATTTCACTATTTTTATTGAAAAGATCTGGTAATGACAGTTCTCGGGTTGTCATCATATCAAAGACACAAGTAAATGCATGAATGGACAAAATGAAAAAAATCCAGCATCAGAAGAAAAAAGCATACAGTAGTCATGGAATGTTCTCAGGTAAGCATTCAGAAATGAGTTGTACTATCGTCATTGTCAGGAAACAAAAAAACATAAACCTGATCTACGAGGGATCAGAGATTTGAACATTTTCATCAGTAGCCAGGAATGCAACTATCCCTGAGAAAATCATCGAGAACATAACTGTATAAGACCCTAAAGAGAACCTAATATATATGTTAAATGTAAACAATGGAGGAAAAGGGGAAGAAAAAAAAAAAAAGTAAAAAAGAAATCGAAAAAGAGAAGAATAAAGGATAGCCCGGAGCTCATTGGGGAACAGAGATATAACGGATCCACAGGTCTCATATTATATCAAACTTTTTAGAGTTGGTATGAGGTATATGACCATAATCCAAATGAGTTTACTCTTGACGTAATCAAGGTGAATAACTGACTGCTTCCAATGCCTAGTAATAGTGACCCTTGCCGCTAACAGTATGTATGTGATCAACGTCACTGATTTCCTGAGCACTTCATCAGGTAGTTTATGAAAAAGGGCTGCCTCTGGGGATCTGCGAATGTTCACCCCACATCACCGAATTTATAAGATTAATTATCCAAATCCAGAACCTAATCACAAGGGGGCATTGCCACCAGATATGATGCTTCATTCCCAACTGACCACAATGTCAAAAACAGTTTGGCGATGTGGAAGGATGCATTTTAGCTACCCGGGTAAGAACCAGGTACCAGTGCAGGAGTGTTTTATAATTACCTTCAATTAGAGTCATACTTATGGAGACTTCAGACAAAGGGTAAGCAATGTCCTGCCACCTAGTCAGATCAAATGTAAGATTCAGGTCCTTTTCCCATTGGTTCATAAAGGAAAGTTTTCAATTCGTCTTAGTGAGGGAGGTATACACCACGGATATACGTCCCCTCAGAAGACCCCTTGTCTGGCAAGATAACTCAAAAGTCATAAGTGTAAGGGGAAAAGATAGGAGGTAACGGTGTGTAACGGGACGATAAGGATTTGAGGTGATGTGCTCTATCCCAGACCGCTAATGAATGTTATAAAGGGGGACATAATACAGGAGGGCGTAGACGGCTAGGTAGCCACATTAATGATCTTATGGTAAAGGGATGGCAAGAGAGTGCCTCAATAGAGACCCAAAGGGGAGTAGGGCCTTTAACAGTTGTGACTGGAGTCATTGTGGGCATGGTGCCCGGGGAACCCAGAATCCCTTGGAGAGGTTGTGAAATCCTTGTTTCAACTCCCCAGGCCCCTCTTATGTCTTAGTCACCCTGTGTCTATTGGGGGCACAGAGTGATTGAGAAAGTGATGGACAACTA
This sequence comes from Aquarana catesbeiana, assembly GCF_042186555.1. Classification (NCBI taxonomy): domain Eukaryota; kingdom Metazoa; phylum Chordata; class Amphibia; order Anura; family Ranidae; genus Aquarana; species Aquarana catesbeiana. Next base: position 287,929,037 of record NC_133330.1, on the reverse strand, counting down.
CTTAATGGACACTGAGAATGTGGTTTGGGATACTTCAAATGGGACATTTTATGAGCTTTGCCTCATAACCTGTAGTAGACCGTTGCCATGCCATCTACAATTGCTGATTGATCAAAGCATTGCTTAGATATGGGTTCATTGCTAATTAACACACCTATTGTCTCCTAGCAAACTACATTTGGGGATGTGTTTACCTTTGTAATAATGTGTATTGTAAGTTGTGAGCTCAATGCTGGACAGTCTGTTGCTGGGGGTCTCCTGCTATTGTCTGTTTATTATGGTGGTATGTGTTTTCTGCTAACCATGTCTGTCCCATTGTTAGTTGTAAATTGGGTCACATATTGTCTGGGTGGGCATTGAGTCACCTAGGCTGGTTAAATGACTAGTTAATGTTTCTGGATACAGTTTGTATTGTTAAGGTAATATGATCAGGAGGTGGAATGTCTTCCTGGGGGATATAAAAGTATGTGTCTCTGAGTTTCAAATAAAGTGTTCCAGTTTTGTAACTGAGCTAGTCTCGCCTGGTTCTTGGTTGCAATATGTGGCTGTAATATTGGATATCTGAAGGTCCAGACTGGAGGAAGCAGTGTATGATGGAAGCACTCAAGCAGAGTGCGATGGGGTTGCGTTACAACAGTAGTGTAGGCTAGTTGGGCAATTTGAGCTGCTTGAAAATAAGCCTGTAGATTGGGAAGACCAAGCCCACCTCTTGGTTCATAATGTCTGTTTCTGCATCCGAGGTCTTCTATTACCCCATACGAATCAAAGAACTTCAGCTTGTAGACGCTGTAAATCCCCCCTCTGGATCACCACCGGTACAGATCTAAAGTAGTAAAGTATCGTGGGTAAGAACATCATCATCATGACGGAGTTGATTCTGCCAAACCACGATGGGAAATAATACGCCCAACAACGAAGGTCCTCCCTAAGTTTTTTTAAACAATGGGGGATAATTTGCCATATAAAGAGTCTCAATAGAAGAGGTTAATTAAACCCCTAAGTATGGAAGCGCCTGTACCATTGCAGGGGGTAACCAAACATAGGGCCAGTTCACACCACATGCAGTCCAGTGCATTTTTGTCCTGCATCAAGAACGCATGGAAAGTAGGTTATATGGTTTCCAATGGCATAGTTTACACCAGTGCAGTCAGTTCCAGGGCTTTTCAATTCCAGAAAAAAAGTAGAACACACTGCATTTTTCCTGCACTGACTGTACTGGAATGCAGTAAAATGCATCAAAAGCAAACCGAAACCCACTGGAACGCATCAAAAACATACTGGCCCCTAGTATAGTGAAAAACAAAGCCTGTGTTTCTTGCCACAGCTAGGAGTTCAATTGCTGATGCAAAAAGTAAAGGAGAGAGTGGGCAACCCTGTCTCATGCCGCGTCTAATCTAAATTCTGATTTGTTACCTCTAATGGAAATCTTAGCCAATGGGGAACTATATAAAGTTTTTAATAAGGAAAGAAAGGTAGGTCCGAAACCCAGGCGTGCTATTTAAATGGATTCCCAGACATACTAAACGGGTTCCTTTTGTGCCCAGCACATTTTCCCAAATGTAGATCACTATCTCAGTTAGTTACTTTAGGAGGTTTTTTTTTTTCCCCACTTTCACTTAAAGTTTTCAGCCAAAGAAGCTGCCATCTTAGCCTTTACAGTGGAACCCTGGTTAATGAGTAACGCAGTTAACGAGCATTTCGAAAGACGAGCAACTTTTTTTTTTAATTCTGACTCGGTTTGCGACTGTTGTCTCGCAAAACGAGCAGAATTCAAGCTAATGTGTAGTGCGGTACCACATTTGGCCAGAGGTGCGGGGGCACTGGTGACACTCGGAACGGTTCGGAGCCATTCCGAAAGTTCTGGATGTGCAGCCATTTTTTGCTTCTTTCCGTCCTTACATTATGTGCCCCCAGCAGAGTCCCTCCTTACATCAGGTGCCCCCAGCAGAGTCCCTCCTTACATCAGGTGCCCCCAGCAGAGTCCCTCCTTACATCAGGTGCCCCCAGCAGAGTCCCTCCTTACATCAGGTGCCCCCAGCAGAGTCCCTCCTTACATCAGGTGCCCCCAGCAGAGTCCCTCCTTACATCAGGTGCCCCCAGCAGAATCCCTCCTTACATAAGGTGCCCCAGCAGAGTCCCTCCTTACATCAGGTGCCCCAGCAGAGTCCCTTCTTGCATAAGGTGCCCCCAGCAGAGCCCCTCCTTACATCAGGTGCCTCCAGCAGGGTCCCTTCTTACATAAGGTGCCCCCAGCAGAGCCCCTCCTTACATTAGGTGTCCCCAGCAGAGCCCCTCCTCACATCAGCTGCCCCCAGAAGAGTCCCTTCTTGCATAAGGTGCCCCCAGCAGTCCCTCCTTACATCAGGTGCCCCCCAGTAGAGTCCGTCCTTACTTCAGGTGCCCCCAGCAGAGCCCCTCCTTACATCAGGGACCCCAGCAGAGCCCAGTCCTTACATCAGTGTCCCCAGCGGAGCCCCAGTCCTTACATCAGTGTCCCCTGCAGAGCTCAGTCCTTACATCAGTGTTCCCAGCAAAGCTCAGTCCTTACATCAGTGTCCCCAGAAAAGCCCAGTCCTTACATCAGTGTCCCCAGCAGAGCCCGGTCCTTACATCAGTGTTCCCAGCGGAGCCCAGTCCTTACATCAGTGTCCCCAGCAGAGCCCAGTCCTTACATCAGTGTCCCCGCTCGTCGGACACATGGTGACAGAGGGTTGGCGGTGGCTGATCTCTTTCTTGTGTTCAGTGGAGAGGGGAGGGGTCTCCGATATGTGCAACCAAATGGCTTCAGTGTACAAGCAAATTGTCTACTTGTACACTGAAGAGAGGAACCGATTGGCTGCCCCTCCCCTCTCCACTGAACACACAGGGAAACAGTCCTCGCAGCAGCGGCCATCTTTGTGTAGCCCACTGCCGTTTTTTGCCAAAAACAGTCACGATTTCCCAGGACAAAAGCAAAATCCCGGGATTTTATTCGGGATGAGGGTCGAAAATCGGGATTGTCCCGGGAAAATCGGGACTGTTGGCAAGTATGATTATAATTGTAGTGCTGGCTGTCACTTCAAACAAGGCTTCAACAGGCTGTCAACAAATCTCAGGTAGTGCTGAAGCTTACTGAAAGCCTGGCTAGCAGCTTATCTAGGGACTAGGACCTGTGTCAACAGGCTTCGATGGACAAGTGCAGCATCCTTTAACATTTGTTTCAGATACTTCTGAGATCATTCAGAATTCATTGCAGATGCATATGACTTGCAGTTGACCTGCTTCAGCTGCTTTTGTATTCCTGTAGGCTTGTATGGGGTGAGCAGCCATTCTGATGCAAACAAAAGCCCAACAACACTGGCATTTAATGTAAACGCAAGCTCTTCCATTAAGATTAGTGTTTAACATCTCTAGCTGTAACTAAACAGTGCTTTAAAAGCTTAAAGATTGTTGAGTGTTTTGCAAATACTTTGTAAAAGCTTGCTTTACATACTGCTCTTCCATGAACTGAAGCTGCACATACAGTGCCTTGAAAAATTATTCATATCCCTTGAAATTTTCCACATTTTGTCATGTTACAACCAAGTAACAACAAAGCCTGGGGAATATCCAGGAAAAACCCCAAGCCTACTTACCAACCAGCTTGCAGACAACCGAATTAACCTGTATGCGTAAGTCCACACGCATTTGCAAACGCATGCGTAAGCCACAGAGCCTCGTCACGGCACCCTGGTATCTGTGGTCCCTAACACTAAAATATGAGTGTCCCTACAGTGGAGGCACATGCATTCTGATGGATAAATGAGGGCAGGTGGCTGAAGGTGAGCCCACCCCTTCTTAGAGGTACAGGAGCACACCAAACACCCAGCAAATAGCACAATGGCTGCAAAGGTGTTGGTGCATTGCTGGACCAATACAAACACCAACGTGATAACAAAAAACTTGCCACCACCCTCATCTATAACTGGCTATTGCAGTAAGCAGCATTGGAAGACTAAAACAGGCAACAACAAAGCCTAGGGAATGCCCAGGAAAAAACCCAAGCCTACTTACAAACCAGCTTGCAGACAACCGAATTAACCTGTCTAACAGTATGCGTTAAAAACAGGGGTTTAGTCCGCACGCATTTGCAAACACACGCGTAAGCCACAGAGCAAAAACCAGGGCCATCTTTAATATTGATTGGACCCTGGGCAAAACCTTTTTTGGCCCCCCCATGCAGTTTCGCTGTCCACCTCCTCTGAGACATACAATAAATAGCAGCTAGACTCAAAATCAGTTTACTGGATCAAATCAGGCAGCTCTTGCGATTGGTTGCTAGAGGTTACAGTGTTTCATTACCACTCACTGACTGGTTGCTAGAGGTTACAGCACACATTACGGCTCACTGATTAGTTGCTAGAGGTTACAGCACATGATTTCTGCTTGTTAATTGGTTGTTAGAGGTTACTGTGGATATGACCTCAGCGGGGCATGATATACATATCAATGCTGCCGGCCGCCGCTATTTACATATGAATGCTGCCGCTGTTTACATATGAATGCTGGTAATTTACATGTAAACACAGGGTCTGCAGGTGAGTCATCTGTACACAACAATAGGGCAGAGCTGGGCAGCATTAGTAGCAGCACTTCACACTGAGATATCAGGACCCAGCATGGGACTAAAACCTTGAGGGACAAGGGAATTTAAACCAGGATAGTTGGCAAGTATAAGGCAGCTGCTTTGGGCCCCACAGCAATTACAGGGCCCAGGGCAGCTGCCCCTTTTGCCCTGCCTTAAAGACGGCCCTGGCAAAAACGTAAATGTATTTTATTGGGATTTTATTCGATAGACCAACACAAAGTGGCACATAATTGTGAAGTGGAAGGAAAATGATAAATGGGTTTCAAAATTTTTTACAAATAAATATGTGAAAAGTGTGGCGTGCAATTGTACACACTGTACGCATTGTAAACACTTTTTTTCCCCAAAAAAAACGCATTTGAAATATTGCTGTGCAAATACTGTGAAACATAAAAAGTTGATGTATAATGTGACAATCCGCGCTACCCCAATAAGTGCAAAAAATTAATATATGAAAAACGCAATAAATATGCAATAAATGTATAGAAAATATATATAGAATGGTGCTGCAATCTAAAAGAAAACCAGAATATTCAGTTTTATCATTATAAAATAAAATAAGTAATAGATGTGCAACCCTCAAAAAGACTAATGTGTACAAAAGACACAAAAAGAGAAAGGAATAAGTGCACCCTGATGATCAAATTGTGACAAGTGAAATAAAAAAATATTTAAAATATTGTGAATGTCCAGATGAATCTCAAATAACCTCTATCCGCATACACATATTAACATAAACAAAACTGTGCTGAAACAAATAGGGGAACTTCAGTGTTAGCAAAAACACAAAAAAGTCCATAGTGCATTTGGTACAGTTCATATGGAAATGGGTTATTTCGATGAAGAGCCCCAATATATCCTTTTCTGCATATGGTCCCACAAGATGGTCAAAGAATGAAAAAAAGGGGAGGCCGAATGGCCGCTTACCGGAACTGTAGGACCCCTATAACAGAGGTCTAATAGGCACAGACAGGAGTGAGCGGTCAGTCACAGGCAGCAACTTCAAACGTCCATCAAGATCCTCTCATCCACCAGTATACCAGACTTCAATACATTCCATAGGACCCACGTTCCGCAAATGGAAAATAAAGGCTTACAACCAGGAATAGAGGCGCACTGTTCCGGTGGTTGTCACTTTCACATTATACAAAAAAATTGGGCTATCGTTAGTGGGTTTTTTTGTTTTTTTTATTCATGAAACACTTTTTTTCCAAAAAAAACACATTTGAAATATTGCTGTGCAAATACTGTGAAATATAAAAATTTGCAATGACCGCCATTTTATTCCCTAGTGTGTCTGTCTGCTAAAAAAAAAAATATATATATATATATATATACAGTGGCGATGGAAAGTATTCAGACTCCCTTAAATTTTTCACTCTTTGTTATATTGCAGCCATTTGCTAAAATCATTTAAGTTCATTTTTTTCCTCATTAATGTACACACAGCACCCCATATTGACAGAAAAACACAGAATTGTTGACATTTTTGCAGATTTATTAAAAAAGAAAAATTGAAATATCACATGGTCCTAAGTATTCAGACCCTTTGCTCAGTATATAGTAGAAGCACCCTTTTGATCTAATACAGCCATGAGTCTTTTTGGGAAAGATGCAACAAGTTTTTCACACTTGGATTTGGGGAACCTCTGCCATTCCTCCTTGCAGATCTTCTCCAGTTCTGTCAGGTTGGATGGTAAATGTTGGTGGACAGCCATTTTTAGGTCTCTCCAGAGATGCTAAATTGGGTTTAAGTCAGGGCTCTGGCTGGGCCATTCAAGAACAGTCACGGAGTTGTTGTGAAGCCACTCCTTCATTATTTTAGCTGTGTGCTTAGGGTCATTGTCTTGTTGGAAGGTAAACCTTCGGCCCAGTCTGAAGTCCTGAGCACTCTGGAGAAGGTTTTCGTCCAGGATATCCCTGTACTTGGCTGCATTCATCTTTCCCTCGATTACAACCAGTCGTCCTGTCCCTGCAGCTGAACCACCATGCTTCACTGTTGGGACTGTATTGGACAGGTGATGAGCAGTGCCTGGTTTTCTCCACACATACCGATTAGAATTAAGGCCAAAAAGTTCTATCTTGGTCTCATCAGACCAAAGAATCTTATTTCTCACCATCTTGGAGTCCTTCAGGTGTTTCTTAGCAAACTCCATGCGGGCTTTCATGTGTCTTGCACTGAGGAGAGGCTTCCGTCGGGTCACTCTGCCATAAAGCAACGACTGGTGGAGGGCTGCAGTGATGGTTGACTTTCTACAACTTTTTCCCATCTCCCGACTGCATCTCTGGAGTTCAGCCACAGTGATCTTTGGGTTCTTCTTTACCTCTTTTACCAAGGCTCTTCTCCCCCGATAGCTCAGTTTGACCAGACGGCCAGCTCTAGGAAAGGTTCTGGTTGTCCCAAACATCTTCCATTTAAGGATTATGGAGGCCACTGTGCTCTTAGGAACCTTAAGTGCAGCAGAAATTTTTTTGTAACCTTGGCCAGATCTGTGCCTTGCCACAATTCTGTCTCAGAGCTCTTCAGGCAGTTCCTTTGACCTCATGATTCTCATTTGCTCTGACATGCACTGTGAGCTGTAAGGTCTTATATAGACAGGTGTGTGGCTTTCCTAATCCAGTCCAGTCAGTATAATCAAATACAGCTGGACTCAAATGAAGGTGTAGAACCATCTCAAAGATGATTAGATGAAATGGACAACACCTGAGTTAAATGAGAGTTAAATAAATCTGCAAAAATGTCAACAATTCTGTGTTTTTTCTGTCAATATGGGGTACTGTGTGTAAGTGAATGAGAAAAAAAAATGAACTTAAATGATTTTAGCAAATGGCTGAAATATAACAAAGAGTGAAAAATTTAAGGGGGTCTGAATACTTATATATATATATATATATATATATATATATATATATATATATATGTAATGTTTCAGGGTTCTGAGTAATTTTCTAGCAAAAAAAATGATGATTTTTACATGTAGGAGAGAAGTGTCAGAATTGGCCTGGGAGGCAAGGGGTTAATTACCATAATTACCATAAGTAAGTAATATACAAATAATTATAATATATTATTTTTAAGGTAATTTACTATATATTATATATTTTTTTTTATCTGCTTTGCCGGGAGGGCATCAATAGACGTCCTCCCCTTTGCAAGCTGAGCGCGCCCCCCCCCCCCTGCAGGAGGCGTGCGGCGCACGCTGTGATAACCCGAGTCTATGAGACTCGGGTGATCACAGATCCGAGTAAGGGGTCGATCCCGACCCTTTACCACGTGATCTGCTGTCAGCCAATGACAGCTGATCACGTGATGTAAACAGAGGATCGGTAATCGTTTTTCTTTTTTCTTCTCACGCTGACAGCGTGAGGAGAAAAAAAAGTCGATCACCGGCTCCTGTTGAAGGGACATCGGTCCCGAGCAGGGAGAGGCGAAGCCGCCTCATATGTGCCCACAGTGCCCACCAAACAGTGCTCACCAATCAGTGCCCACCAGTCAGTGCCCACAAGTACATCAGTGCCACCTATCAATGCCCACCGCTAGTGCCTCATCAGTGCCACCTATCAGTGTCGTCTACCAGTGCCGATCAGTGCCCATCACTGCCACGATCAGTGCCCATCACTGCCACCCATCAATGCCCATCAGTGCCAGCTCTCAGTGCCACCTATTAGTGCCCTTTGGTGCCACCTATCAGTGCCCATCAGTGCCTCCCATCAGTGCCACCCATCAGTGCCCACCAGTGCCACCTATTAGTGCCCACCAGTGCCGCCTATTAGTGCCCAGCAGTGCTGCCTATTAGTGCCCATCAGTGTCGCCTTATCGGTGCCCATCAGTGTCGCCTTATCAGTGCCCATCAATGCAGCCTATTAGTGCCAATCAGTGTAGCCTCATCAGCGTACATCAATGAAGGAGAAAAATTACCTGTTTGCAAAATATATTAACAAAATATAAAATGGTTATATATATATTTTTTTTAATTCTGTCTTTTTTAATTAAAAAAAAAAATACAAAACCCAGAGGTGATCAAATACCATCAAAAGAAAGCTCTATTTGTGGGGAAAAAGTGACAAAAATTTCATTTGGGTACAGTGTTGTATGCCCGTGCAATTGTCATTCAAAGAGTGACAGCGCTAAAAGCTGAAAATTGGTCTGGGCAGGAGGGGGTTTGGGTGCCCAGTAAGCAAGTGGTTAAACCAGTAATTTCACAGTAAATAGATAAATAATAAATTATTATCTTATAACATATAGCATTAGCTTATACCTTTTCTGCAGCAGCAGATTCTCATTCTCCCTCTTAACTGTGTGAGAAAAACATGGGATTATGAGTAAATCTTATATCCATAAACCTATGTTTTTCCTTGTAGTTAAGAGGGCTGGGCTGGAAGGGAGCATGTGTCTTTTCATGCTTTCTTCTATGACACTGCAGTGAGAGGCGTGCCTCCACTGCAGCATTTTTATTGGACAGCTTGGGCCAATGGTGCTTTACCACTGGTCCAAGACGCCAAGCTGTCCTTTGAGCTCAGTTCTTCTGACAAGAAGTGAGAGGCACTGTGGGCTCATCCTCTCAGTCTGCTGTGGAGAGCAGTTTGTTGCTGTTGATTAGTAAACCATTCCACAGCTTGTACTGTGATTGCAGCAGTCCAGACACATTTCTGCACATATACCGTCTGGATCAAGGAGGGGTTTGATATTAATTAGAAAAAACTTAATGTAAATAAATCACTGGACCGGATAGCTTACACTTGAGAGTTCTCAAGGAACTTAGCCATGTCATAGCCAGACCATTGTTCCTAATTTTTCTGCTTCAATATTTTTATTAAAGTTTCAAGAAGCATAACAAGCCATGGTTTGCCCACGCAGGGGCAACATCGGACAGGCATGTAAAAAAAACGTGTATGATCGTGTAATGATTAACATAGCAGAAAACTATTACCAGGACCATAGAGGAACAAGTTAGGAATTAGGGAGCTATCACAGGCTATGATACTCTATTCCCTGGAGGACAGCAATCTATATTGACAGCCTTCATACGTATCAGAAATAAAAAGAGAAAGGGAATAAACAGGGTAAGGGAAGAAAAGAGAGAGAGAAGAGAGAAGAGGAGAGTAGTTACAAGAGAGGGCGAGTACCATGGACACGGGACCTATGCAAACAAGGTTTAAAGTCGACCGTAGCTAGCTGGGGGGAGGGACAGGAAAGAATAACTTATCTACAGTTCCCAGATTTTCAAACATTTTGCATGTGAATCCCTCAATATACTGGACATCTGCTCATTAACCATCAGAGCGGTCATTCTGGTTTTGACCCCATGGAAGGTAACAACGGGGATCTTCCAGGCCTGGGCAATGGTCCGTTTGGCAGAAATAAAAAGGTATGAGGCCAATTTCTGCTTGGGTGCAAAGAGGCCCGGTACTGGGCAATGTAAGAGAGCCAGCCGGGCACCCTTTCAGACTGTCAGATGGAATAACGTCTGCAGTAGGCCGAAAACTCTGGACCTGATCAAACGTGGGCAAGACCACCATATATGTAAGACATCCCCATGCTGACCACAATTTCGAAAACATCCATCACTGCTTCCAGGATAAGTGTGGGCAAGCCTAGCCGGTACCCAGTACCACCGCTGGAGCACTTTATAAGTGGCAACAAGGGTGGCAGTGTTGAATGAATATTTTGTTATTGTTGTCCAGGCCTTATTCCAGTTCTTCCCCTCAATACTTGATCCAATACAATACTCTCCATTGTGTCACATAGGAGAGGGTTGATAAAGATGATCTACCATTAAGAGAGGCGTAAAGTGACAGGATAAGACCAGGAGACCCTGGGTAGTATAGACAAGTATGCTCAAAAGACGTCTTGCAAAAAGGAAAGGTAGAAGTACGACGAAGACACATAATCCAAATGTGTAATTGCAAATAATGGAAGTGCTCCTGCCTGGGGATCTCATACGTCTCCCAAAGGGTCTCCTATGACAGAAGAGAGCGTGCAGTTAAGAAGTGATGCACCCCAGTAAAGCCATGTGAGACCCACCAGGAGAAGGAACAAGGTTGTGACAACCCCGGCAGAAAAAGGGAATTATTAGTGATTGGTAAGAGGTAACTAGGGGGATATCAAGTTTCCGGTATATCGAACAGAATCCCACAGCTTCATACTGTGAAACATTAAGGGGCTTAGCGTTAAGGGACGTAATGTATGGGGAAGTCAAAGTAATGTTTATAAACAAATTGGGGCACAAGTAGTTACAAAAGCGCCCAAAATGGGATGCCAGAGGTGGTATGTAACATGGATAGTTAAGAGATCTGAGCTGCCAAATAATACCTGGCCATGTTGGGAGCTCCCAAGCTGGCAAATAATACCTGGCCATGTTGGGAGCTCCCAAGACACTCATTTATGGGTGTAAAGCGTAGATCTGGGGACTCTGGGCACCTAAGAGCCCAGATAAACTGAAGGATTCTGTTCTGTAATAGACTTAAAAGAGGGAACGTGTATGGGCAAGATCCGAAAGAAATACAGGACTTTGGGCAGGATTGTCATATTGACAGCTTGGATGCGGCCTATCCAAAACAGAGAGGGGAATTGCCAGGAGTGGAGAAGAGAGGTCAAGGAGTGCAGCAGGGGGTAGTAGTTGGCCAAGAACAAGGTGGAGTAAGAGGAGATAAGTTTAATCCCCAAATAATCTATGGAGTGGGGTTTCCAGTGATAGGGGAATTGTGTCTGTAGATGCTTGACCAGATGATCAGAAAGAGCAGTGTTCAGCGCCGTAGTTTTTGTGAGATTTATATGGAGGCCCGAGATGTCTGAAAAATGGTCCAACGTTACCTGTAGCTTGGGAAGAATTATAATAGGATTAGTGAGGGCCAGGAGAGTTTCGTCTACATAAAAATGTGTCTTATAATGGTTGCCTGCGTAAGGAAATGTCAGGGCTGTCACAGAGGGCCATGGCCAGCGGAAGAATAAAAAGTGCTGGGGACAATGGACAACGTACTTAATGGAAGCTGTGGGGGATGAGTATATAGGTTTAATCCAAGCCAGGAAGTCACCTCCAAAACCTCACGGCGTAATTGCAAATTCTAAATAGTCCCAAGAAATCGAAACAAACCCTTTGTATATGTTGAGGGACAATAAAAAGCCTGGTATCTTACATTTATGTAAGATGTAAATGAGATGTATACCCTTGCGAATGTTGTCCCCGCCTGCCGGCCTGGGACAGAGCCCACCAGGTCTCTGTGTATGAGGGTTTGAAGATATTTTTGACATGAGTGCTCAGAACCTTCCCCAGAATCTTCAGATCCACGTTCAGTAAAGAGATGGATCTGAATGCCTGCGGCTCAGTGGCCTCATCTGATGTTTTAGGAATCATAGTAATATAAGCTTTGATGAATTCGGGGCAAGGATGAGAACCCTGTTTCAATGGGTTAAAAAATGCAGCAAGATGGGGGGTCAGAAGGGTGGCAAATTTCTTGTAGTAAATGCCGAAAACCCATCCGGACCAGGGGCCTTGGAGGGTTTTAGAGATTTAATAGCTTGGGCAACTTCCTCCTCCAAAATATCAGCATTCAAAGCATCTCAGACCGCCGTGGATAAAGAGGGAAGTTTTAGATGCTGAAAGAAGCTCTCAGCACGCTCCAGGTATAACGGATTTGGTTTTCCATATAGAGTGGACAGGAAGGTTGCAAACTCTGCCATAATCTTCGTTGGGTTGGAGGTGAGGCCACCACCCCTGGTGGGTAACTGTATTAGTTTGTGTGTACGACCCACTGAGTTGAGGTTCCGGGCCAGCATGGGTCCAGGTTTGTTAGCACTCATATAGAATTTGTGTCTGGCCCAGCGTAAGGCTTTTTCAGCCTGCTCAGTGTAAAGGAGGTCAAGCTCAGTAGCCAAGGTATCACGGACCTTATGATTGGCCATGGTCGGCCTTGCCTTTCATGCTGCATCTGTCTCAACCAAGTGAGAAGTTAGCTCCTGTACTCTCTTCTTCCTGGCTCATTTCCTAGAGCTGTCAATATGAATCAGGTGACCCCTTATAGTGGCCTTATGAGCCTCCCATAGGGATACAATAGAAGTCACTGCACCCAGGTTCTCGGAAGAATAGTATTGAATGCGTGACTGTATCTGAACATAGGAGGCCTGAGTGGTGAGTAGGGACTCATTCCGTCTCCTTTGATAGGTAGGTCGAGGGAGGTCCACAAGGTTCACCAGCAGGACCAAGGGGTCATGGTCTGACCGGGTGGAGGCAGGGATGGTGATCCTAACCACCAATGGTAGATGTTGAAGGTGAGTGAATACGTGGTAGATTTTGCAGTAGCTCTAGTGTGGATTAGAGTAAAAGGTGTATTCCTATGATCCGGGGTAGAGTTCGCTCCAGACATCCACTGAGCCATAATTCTGTTCAAGATAGCACATGTTCGTTTCTGATAGGGTATCGAAGGAGAGGGCCACTCCACTCAGAGAGCTCCTGTCAAGGGAAGAATTAAGCGTCATATTTGAGGCTTCCATAAAGAAAAGAATGCCCTGCTAGTGTCGCGAGATGACTTGCAGTAATTGAGACATTGGGGGGGGATTTACTGAAACTGGAGAGTGCAAAATCTTGTGCAGCTGTGCATAGTAGCCAATCAGCATCTAACTTCAGATTGTTCAGTTAAGCTTTGACAATAAAACCTGGGAGCTGATTGGCTTCCATGCAGAGCTGCACCAGATTTTGTACTCTCCAGTTTTAGTAAATTAACCCATAAGTTCCTAATTTTTAAAGCTGTATTAAACCAAGAAACATACATTTATTATATTGCAGCTTACCAATTGTTAGATTTGATGTAATTGTCTGCATTAGTTTTCTTTGTTATACTTATTTTCACCTGAAGATCCAGCTAGTAAGTATTTTCAAAAGAACAGGCTGTCTCACAGATTGTATCTGCAATGAGATTACACAATGAGACAAACCAGTTACCACTGGCAGGGGTGCTTACAATGATCTGCTTTTATTTATTTATGTAAAACCTTTATCCCAAAGGTGAAAAAACTGTTTATAAAGTATTAGCTGGAGTTTGGTTTTGATTTGTTTGTGTATTTAAATCTGTTAGTATAACTAACCTTCTCCCCCCCAGCATGACAATGCTGCTATGCAAAGGTGCCCCCTGTGCTTCTTCATCCAGAGTGGGGGTACTGTAGTACAAGGGTGTGTTACTGGCCAGATCACCAGGTGAAAACCGTGGGGAAAAAAAAAAAGAAAAGCAATGCAGCCGCCACATCTAATGATTTGTAAAGTGCAATATATTACATTTTGGGTTTTGGGTTTAATGCCGCCTTAAGTGTTCTGCATAACTGTTGCAAGTGTGATGATGCTGTATTGCAGAATAATGAGACCCCTTGCCTTTCCACTATAGAGATCATTGAAGAACCTTGGCTGCATTAACATCTATACTGTACATCCCCCCTCCTGCAACACACCCATGCTTTCCCATGGAAAGAAATGGAAACCCATTAAAACACCCATCTCCGGGTGTCAGCATACATTAAAGTGCAATGTCATGTGTTTTCATAGTGCACTGCAACCTATTTTGTATAGAATGTCAGCGTGTATCATAACACATCATGTATTTTTGGAAAAGTAACAGTGATCTATGCAGAGAGCAGAGCTGTGGGAGGGGCCATCAGGCTCCACGCACTACAGGCTGTCTGCAGAAAACTACAGGAGGGGGCGGAGACAAGACCAGTCACCCTGCACAAGGAGAGAAAACAGCAGTGACCAGTCTTTATTACAGGAAGTTTCTGTTGTCTAAATCTGTTGATCATGTGTGTTTTCTTGAATCTAATGCCCCGTACACACGGTCGGATTTTCCGATGGAAAATGTGTGATAGGACCTCGTTGTCGGAAATTCCGACCGTGTGTAGGCTCCATCACACATTTTCCATCGGATTTTCCGACACACAAAGTTTGAGAGCAGGATATAAAATTTTCCGACAACAAAATCCGTTGTCGGAATTTCCGATCGTGTGTACACAATCCGACGGACAAAGTGCCACGCATGCTCAGAATAAATAAAGAGATGAAAGCTATTGGCTACTGCCCCGTTTATAGTCCCGACGTACGTGTTTTACGTCACCGCGTTCAGAATGATCGGATTTTCCGACAACTTTGTGTGACCGTGTGTATGCAAGACAAGTTTGAGCCAACATCCATCGGAAAAAATCCTAGGATTTTGTTGTCGGAATGTCCGATCAATGTCCGATCGTGTGTACGGGGCATTAGTGTGCTTTTGTGTATTTCTTAGATCTAAGCAGTAATCCAGTGTGAGACTTCCTGTATTAAAGACCGCTCAGTCACTGCTGCTCTCTCTCCTTGTGCGGGGTGACTGGTCTTGTCTCTGCTCTTCCTGTAGTTTCCAATAAGGGGAGGAGCCTTTTGGGATCCTCTTATAGCTCTGCTCTCTGCGCAGGCTAAGTACAGCATAGTGATGATGTCACAGCTACGTTTACATTGTAATATCTGGGTTTGCAAAGACATCTGCTTCACACAAAGTGGATTTATTTGCTGAGTGGCTATTTAACTGAACATTTTTGTGCCCAGAGCTCAGCTTTGATCTGTCCCATTTATAGACTGAGCCTGATGCCAGATTCAAGAGTACATTCTGCCATCAGTTTAATTCCAATTGTCATTTTTGCAGAGATGATTCAACGGTTAGCATCAAAATTGTAAAGAAAACTTAGATATCAAAGTTAAAGACAGGCTAATACAAATCAATACAACTCAATTATTTCAAATTCTTTTTATTATGAAAGAAATATTTTATTACCTAGACATGAAATAATCGGTTCATACATCTACAAAGGCTTTGTCTTCATGTGTATATTCAGCACTAAGTAGCTCATATATATTTACACAGTATCTATTAATCAATGCAGAATATTGACTTTCCATAGATAGCAATAATAGTATACAATCTTTAAAAAGAAAATGTGTATCCAGCACCTCATATTCACTTACCTATGCTAATCCTCTGACTGCTACGCCCCTACAGCAGTTTTTTCATTTTCTGCACACATGTAAAAATCAGCACTTTTAGTTAAAAAAAAATCTTAAAACACCCAGAACATGATATGTATTTTGAAAGCAGAGACCCTGTAGCATAAAAATATAGTAGTTGCAATTTTTTATGTTGCACAATATTTGTGCAGCTGTTTATTAAACATATATTTTCAGAAAAAAATTATTAAAACTAATTTTATTATATACACACAATAAAATACATATTTTTTAAATGTAAAAAAATTAGGTTGCATCAAGGAAATAGATACCAAACATGACAAGTCTTAAAATTGCGTGCACACGGGAAATCGCAGGAAACTACAATACCCAAAAATCTCTATAGGCAACGCTTTAAAAGCCTTTACACCTCATCAATTGAGAAGTAACTGTGAACTCTGGTGCTAGACTTATTGCTCTCACTCTGATGTTCATGGTGATACCTTATATGTGGTGCAATCTCAGTTTACGTACACACATGCACTGTACCGCGTATGCATTTGCAGGTGTGTGCAGGGCAGTGGGGTTAAATTTTTTTGGATTTGTTTGTTAGAGTTTTTTTAACTGTTTTGTTTAAGTTTTTTTGTTTAACTTTATTGCTCTTACAAGGGGTTAACAAACCCAGATGTGATAGCATTGGGCAGGTGACAGGTACTCTTTATGGACCCCAATGTCTCTCTTGCCCTCCAAAGCATTGAAACTGAGCGAGGATCGCACTCGATTCCATCTTTAGAAGAGGCTTCCTTCTGGGACAACAGCCATACAGACCAATTTGATGCAGTGTGCAGCGTATGGTCTGAGCACTGACAGGCTGACACCCCCCGCCCCCCCCCCCCTCAACCTTTGCAGCAATGCTGGCAGCACTCATACTTCTATTTCCCAAAGACAGCCCCTGGATATGATGCTGAGCACGTGCACTCAACTTCTTTGGTCGACCATGGCGAGGCCTGTTCTGAGTGGAACCTGTTCTGTTAAACCGCTGTATGGTCTTGGCCACCGTGCTGCAGCTCAGTTTCAGGGTCTTGGCAATCTTCTTATAGCCTAGGCCATCATTATGTAGCGCAACAATTCTTTTTTTTAGATCCTCAGAGAGTTCTTTGCCATGAGGTGCCATGTTGAACTTCCAGTGACCAGTATAAGAGAGTGAGATCGATAACACCAAATTTAACACACCTGCTCCCCATTCACACATGAGACTTGTAACACTAACAAGTCACATGACACCGGGGGGGAGGGGGCTAATTAGGCCCAATTTGGACATTTTCACTTAGGGGTGTACTCACTTTTGTTGCTAGTGGTTTAGACATTAATGACTGTGTGTTGAGTTATTTTGAGAGGACAGAAAATTTACACTGTTCTAGCTGTACACTCACTACTTTACATTGTAGCAAAGTGTCATTTCTTCAGTGTTGTCACATGAAAAGATAGAATGAGATATTAACAAAAATGTGAGGGGTTTACTTCCTTTTGTGAGATACTGTATATAGCATATTCACCCCGAGGGAGGTAGAGGTCAAGACAGTACCAATTCCCTGGGACTTAGTACAGCCAACATGACCATAACCTTTCACTGTTTCACTGTTCTGGTTCTAGAAATCTGTTAAATTTCATTTATTCAATCCAAAAGTTATATGTGTATGACCCGCTGTAGCCACATTAATATAGCAAAGTAAAAGGCTACTAGTAGTTAAACCGCAGTTTGATAGCACTTACTTTGCAAGGTAGATACTGTAGGTAAAAGTGATCCTAGACCATACATAGCAGAGCTCCAGGCAGGCAGCTGTAATACTCATTTGAAAATGTTTTAGCCAGTCTTATGATTTGCATACATGCAATGCCAGGATGGTAATCAAGCTATTAACTGGATGGTCTACTGTATGGCCTTCCAGCTTATTGGCCAACAAAATATTGATAGTCGCCTGCCTGGACATGTACAGTAGAATGGCAGAGGTATGTAAATCACAATGACGTAGAAAGCTGCAACAGTGATGTCACCCACTTGGACTTGTAGCATGCAATATATAAGAACTGAAGTGCCACACCACTGCTTTTTAGTCCAGATACAGTTTTTTTTTCCAGTAAAGGTCAGATAAACAATAAAAAGGGTAGCAAATGCATTTTGTGGGTCCTTCATCAGGGCTAAAAGGGTGTTTTTTGGATCCCTAAAATGCGCTGGAACACGTTTTGATTGTTCATCTTACCCTTACTGTTATAAAACTGTATCTGGACTATTGAGCAGTCACGTGGCACTTCAATTCACGTTTATATGGTAGTACATTACAAACCAAGGAAACTTATGGAGATCCTCTGTGATGTAGACACTGCCCATCCAGTAACCAGGTCACCTACACCAATATCATTACAGTCCAGTACAGTGGGATAGCAATGCCACTTTATTTATTTCTACTTTCTTAATGGATTGTAGCATTCAAGAAATATGTAAATCACAATGACATAAGAAGCTTGGTTTTGGGAATCATTATTCAGACTGAACAGAAACACAAACACTTTGGCAGGTAAAACAGTTCACTAAGACCCCTTTCACGCTGGGGCGCTTTGCAGGCACTACAGCTCTAAAAATAGCGCCTGCAAAGCGCCCTGAAAGAGCCGCTCCTCACACTCCAGTGTGAAACCCCCGAGGGCTTTCACACTGGAGCGGTGTGCTGGCAGGACGGTAAAAAAAGTCCTGCTAGCAGCATCTTTGGAGCGGTGAAGGAGCGGTTCTCCTTCACGGCTCCTGCCCATTGAAATGAATGGGGCAGCGCGGCTATACCGCCGGCAAAGCGCTGCTGCAGCAGCGCTTTGCGGTGGTTTTAACCCTTTCTTCGCCGCTAGCTAGAAAGGGGTCTTAGGTATGGCAACAGTGCCTTAATTGTTTGCCTAGGGCAGTGAAGGCGAACCTTGGCACCCCAGATGTTTTGGAACTACATTTCTCATGATGCTCATGCACTCTGCAGTGTAGATGAACATCATGGGAAATGTAGTTCCAAAACATCTGGGGTGCCAAGGTTCGCCATCACTGGCCTAAGGTATTGCTTTTGTAGTTCCTTCATTTAAAATAATTGCCTGAATTTTAACTAATTATTTGAAGAGTCATTTTTCTTGACAAATTTTTTTTTTTTATTGTAAAGGTTTTTAAACAATTACATTTAGATGTCAGCTCTAAATTCGTGTTTTTTTAAATATAATATATAAATATAATTGCCAACATCCTTTATTAAAAACATGGTGCTATTGACATTGCTGCTTACAGAGGCTCCCTCCCCCAACTACGACTATATTTACCAATGGTTCTTCTCAATGAACTAGACATTTTTCTGACCAATTATCCTTTTTTAAACCAGCTAACCGATTGTGGAAATATTTAGAGAGAAATTTAAAAGTTTGTTCAACGCTGGCTATTGCTACAAAATTTTACATCCATTGTAGATAATGAAATATTTTTCTTCTATGTGGTATAGATGCTTGTCATAAGGGAAGAGTAATAATCTGGGGATAGTTTGTAATAAACTCCATTTGTGGTGTGTGTTCTGATGGTTATTAAGCCATGGTATCCTTCCATGAATGTGCCCTGGTCTTTTGTATGCTCCACTGTTAGCGTATATGTAGAGGAGGCCTTCAAAAGACGGATAGTGCTTAGCCAACCCTTTCCAAGAGCCACCGCCTGCACTTGGAAGGACACATCCTGCCACACCCCTTCAAAGAGCTTTAGCATATCCAGCACCATTGGGTCTGTGTATCCATTATCCAGCTTCTCAGGAGGCCATCTAGGGGCAATGGTGACCCCTGGGAAAATGTCGTTGATGCTGCTGATGAAGTCTTCTCCTTTGATATATCCTGGTGTGCTGAAACTGCCATAAGATATCTCCATGCTGATCCACACTGGAACATACAGCAGTTTATCGTTGTTTAGCCTATTTAGTAGATGCAAAGTCTCATTGAGAGAAACATGATCTTTAGGTTTCAGATAGACGCCCCATGGGAGAGCGGAAGCAATCACCAGCTTTAGACAGTCTTCCAGTGGAAGTTTAGCAGATGACTGGGCAACCACCACCACTGGTATAAGAGTGGAACTGACCAACTGAACTTCAACTTGAAATGTGAGCATTCCAAAGCTACCTGCAACACAGAGAACATTGTAATTATGTGCGATGGGATACACATTATTACATAGATGCCTGTACATATCCTCAGGCTTCAGGAGCATTGCATGACTTTTCTCCAAAATACATTATCACTGACTAAAGGAGCTAGGTGAGCTGGTAAGACAGGTTTAAACAATAGATAGACAAAGAAGGGTGCACCAACCCAGTGCATTACCTGAGCTTCACTCTCTCAACCAATATTGACTATTATTAATCCTTATGTGGCTAGCATTAGTAAATAGATAGGAAAGTATATTTTATTTACTTGTTTTAAACTTCTTTTGCATATCTTCAGTTAACTCCTAGTTTCCAGGAGTCTTCAGGAGGGGAGGAGGGGTTTTTCTCAGCTAAGCACACCCTCCTCCTGCATGCCTGAGCTAAGGGCAGATGGATTCCAGGAAGTAAATGCTACATGAATCATTTGCCCTTAGATATCCAAGATGACCACAGTCAGAAATGCTAGGGGATGTTTTTCAAAGTGATTTCTTAGCAAAATAAAGCACAGAGACATGGATGGATCGGTGAGTTTGCTTTGCATATTAAAAATTATCTCAATTGCGGTTTTGGTTTGTGTTGCTCAGATGCAGTGTAGTTCCATTTCAAAGCACCATTTATTTGTAAAAAGTAGTAGTAATAAAATATACTCACAAACAATATGAGTTACAGGTATATAAATGGCTAAAGTGTTAATTCATTTTGAGAACCTGGACGGCACCACATAACATATGCAATCGCTAATGTATTTTTTCGAGGGGTATACCCTCTTTATCAGAATAAATGGTGCACAAGGCTAGTGTGCCCCTCTTGTTTTTCTTTATAGTATCTAGGATGAAGAGGGCAGCAAGGCCAAATGCTTACCCAGGCACTCTACTGGAGTATAGAACCCACAAGTTCTTCTATTTCATGGATGACTTAAATACACTTTCTACTGGTTCACAACACCTTAGCACTGATATGTTGTTCATGTTTTCATTTTTTTTAAACAAAAGAGGATAAGATAAATGTCCACTTTTCATTATTTTGCTCTCATTTATTAAACAGTAGCTGCAACCAAATTTTTTTTAAGTAAAGTGGGCAAGAGTTAGAAATGTTGTCATGTTTTTATTGCTGCATGGGTCTCTGGGAGATCTCCTTTAACTTCCTGTCCTGGTGATCATTGTCACTACTAGTAGTTTATTGTCCATTTTATTAGGGATAGCCATATATGGATAGATTCCAGCCAGTGAACTGAATAAGAGAAATGAATAGATTCCTAAAACATGCTAAACAACGTGGATAGGGAATCTCCTGACTATTGTATTCTTAAACCACAGAAATACAGATGGTAACCTCACTGAGTAACAGCTTGACACCAGTTGCTGAGCAGCAATAGGGGTCTCCATTCTAGAGGCTATTGTATTCTGGCAGCCGCAGCACCCGCTACTGTCTGAATACCCAAACAGTGACTACTTCTGATTGGATGCAAATACTGTTCTGCTTAGAAAGTTCAATTTGGCTACTTTTTTTATACAGACTATCAGCAGGAATCAGCTGGAATTTGAGCTGTGTATGGCCAACATAAGTTTTAAATGAATTATATAGAAAGAAAGAAGAAGAAAAGAAAAAAAATACCTATGTGGGCTCACATAAGATTCAAAGTATTCATAACAACTGGATAGAGCTAAATAAAATGGTGATTAAACTAAAAAATCATTTAGACCTAAACAGCTTGCAAAGCATCAAATTTTACAGCCATTTGTTTGGACCATTTTAGATTGTAAGCTCTTGTGAGCAGGTCCTCCTAACATTCTTCTCTAGAATTGTATTGTAACTGTACAGTTTCCCTTTCTTTATTAAGCACTGCACACTGTTGGCACTATATCCTGCATAATAATAATAGTTTTTTTTCTCTTAAAATAAGTTGTAAGATATTTTCCTGCAATTTATACAAAAGTTGTACAATAAGACTGTAGTGTGTGTAGGCCCATCTTTTTCCTTGTCAGTTCCTTGACAGTTTTAGAATGCTAGGAAAGGAAGGACTTTAAAACATACAGTTTTATAAACTCTCTTCATGAGTTTTTCCTCTGTGACGGCTGGAATAGCTGCAAATAGCAGTATGAGGTCCTGTCCTTGTACAAGTTTTCTTTAATAACATGTACAAACCATGTGCCTCTTTTGGGTATTCATACTTTCACCTTTCACTGTTTTTGTAGCGTGTTTTTAAAAGAGAAATAAAAAGGCATGAACCCCAAAATTTGAAAACTGCTGTGGATGCAATCATGCAACATACACCGATCAGCCATAACATTGTAGCCACTGACAGGTAAAGTGAATAACACTGATTATCTCATTGTAATGGCATCTGAAAGTGGGTGGGATATATTAGGCAGCAAGGGAAAATGTTGTCCCTGAAATTGATGTGTTGTGAAGCACCCTCCTACCGTAGATAGGTTGCTAGAAAAGCTAGGTACATTTTGTTTTTTGCTTTACTGTAATTAATGAAACAGTTTGTGATTGCTTTGGGCTGTTCTGGGCTCTGCAGGCTTGATTGCTTTCCCCTGTCTTCTGGAGGGTTCCAGAATATAGTGGATGGAAGGAGGCAAATCAGCAGTTTGAATATTTATGTTGTCTCAGCCAATCCTTGGGGGAGGGTGCCCCAAGAAGGTGGTTCTTGTCCAGGAGGAGAATTTCCCAACTTGAAAGGCTACTGTCCTTCTAAGCAGCCCCAGATGAAATTCTACATGAACACATGGTTCTAAATGTGGCAGAGCTTGGGGGCCTGTTCTCCTAAAAATCTCTGAAGCTAAGAATAGGATTTCACTGAGGATCTGGTCTGAAGAGTTCACTGGAGAAATGTCTGGCTGATATTGAAAAGAGGCATCCAAATATCCAGAGACATTGTGAGTACAGACCTGAGTGTAGGATCCTGAAGACTGCTGCAGCTGCTATCCAGGGCTGCTGTTAGAAATCACGGGGCCCCATACAGCCTACGGAGGGCCGGTGGAGGGAAAAACCATCTTTTAACTCCTGCAGAGAGAGCAGCACAGTGCATAGTTTCTGTAATTGTCGCGCCGCACTGAGCCAACTCCCTGTCCGGGCCCCTCTATGTGTCTGGGCCCCCTACATGAGGACCCTACTGCTTTAAGCATCTGTGATAAAGCGTACAGTGTCGTCTGATTGCTGTTCTGTGTTCCTGGGGTATTCCACAGCTCCCTATGCCCTGCTCAAAGTATTCAGCAAAACAAATTTAAAAAGGCAACCCCGCTAGGCTGTTCATTAAGCCAGAAGAGTGGATGCTGCTATGTGCCTGGCTGTTGCACCAATTTGGGATAAAAAAAACTATGGCAAACCAGCAGCCCCTATGGGGATGAACTCTACTGACAGCAGAAAAAACGAGCAAGCATAAGGATTTGAGCAACTTTGACAAGGACCAAATTGTAATGGCTAGATGACTGGGTCAGAGCAACTCCAAATCTGCAGTTCATGTAGGATGTTGCCATTCTGCAGAGGTGAGGAGCTACTAAAAGTGGCCCAAGGAAGGAGAACCAGTGAAACAGAAAGAGGGCCTGGGGCAGCCAATGCTCATTGTTGCACATGTGGAACGAAGGTTTCCCTGTGTAGTACGATTTAATAAAAGAAGTGCTGTAGCTCAAATTGCTGAAAAAGTTAATGCTGGTTCTGATATTAGGTGTCAAACCACACAGAACATCTCAATATGTTGTGCATGGGGCTGCGTAACCACAGACCAGTCAGGGTGCCCATGCTGACCACAGCCAAAAATGCCTATAGTGGGTGTGTAGGCTTAAGAACTGGACCACGGAGCAATGGAAGAAAGCGGCCTGGTCTGATGAACTCAAGAATGGTTTAAGGAACACAACAATGGGTTTGAGGTGTTGTCTTGGGCCTCCAAATTCTCTAGCTCTCAATCCAATCGAGCATCTGTGAGATGTGCTGGAAAAACAAGTTCTATCCATGGAGACCCCACCTCTCAACTTACAGGACTTAAAGGATCTGCTACTGACAGCTTGGTGCCAGATACCAGAGCATGCCTTCTGAGGTCTAGAGTAGTCCATGCTTCAACTGGTTATGGTGGGTGGTCATAATGTTATGACTGATTGGTGTAAAACACACTCCCCCCTTCTCTTTCACTGCATTGATATAATACACTATCCTAAGGTATCTCCATGTTTTTATCAAATAATGAGAGCAAAGCTTTTTGGTTCTGTATTGGAGGAAGAGTGACCATATTGGTTCTGAATTGTGCAATCAGCTGTGGTGTTACATGTGTTGCATTAAAGCCCGACTGAACTTTCAGTTTAATTCAGCTAAATATTTGCACTAAGTACATCAAAACAAAAGACGTTTAAAGTCATACAGTTCATTTTCTTGGGAAAGTAGCCACAACCTAAGTAGAAAAGTCTCTCTCCTGCCAGCACTTGCAGAAAAGGACCCATAGTTCTTGTGTAGAAGCAGTGATCTCTTTAGAAGTCCACCATACCTCCTGCTGAGTGAGAGCTGTCCAATTAGGAAGAATATGCTTTGAGGATTGTAGAGCTATAGCAGTGTTTCTCAACATCAGTCTTGAAGGCGCCACAACAGGTCATGTTTTCAGGCTCTCCATTATTTTGCACAGGTGATTTGATCAGTTTTACTGCCTTAGTAATTACCACGGCCGTTTCATCAATTATCACAGCCGAAATCCTGAAAACATGATTTGTTGGGGCGCTTGGGGACTGGAGTTGAAAAAAACTGAGCTATAGCAAACCTTCCAACCATCCTGGATTCGCTGGGACTGTCCTGGCATTTGATGTAAGTCCCGGCGTCCCAGCGCAGCAAATCAAGGCTTTGTCCTGCAGTGGAGCCCAGTGCAAGAACAAGTTCCGGCACTTGGCTCCAGTGGCTTTCCCGCAAGCATGCACTAGCGCACTAGCGCGGGCACCAGTAACACCTGCCCTGCGACTTGTGTGGGGTGTCTGGGGTCCTGCACTACTGTGTATATGTGACAGGCAGTTGGGGCTGAGCGATGCCGGCTGCCGCACACATACAGTGCACTGCAGAGTGGCTTGCGACTCCTCCTCCTCCTTGGCTGTGATGCAGACAGGAGGGTGGAGGCGGGGAGGAGTCATGTCATGGCCGGGTCTATGGTGGTGGTGGTGGGGTGGGGTAGGCTGGGCTGCCCCCCCCCAGAATCCACCCGTGCCCCCCCCCCCAGGCCAGCTCCCCATAGATAGCGTACCTGGCTGCTGAGCGAAGTGACAACAGCTGTGCACTCCCTCTCCTGTCATTCCAGCAATCCTCCATATGGCAGGTGATCTATAGATCAGACTGTACACAATATGATTAGCGCCCCCTATGTCCTCCAAGAGCTGCTCATCTTCCGGAAGCAGGTAATATGGATGGGGGGGCGGTAATCATACAGTCTACAATCTGATCTCTAGATCCCGTATCATGTGCTGAATGGTGGAGCGCTGGTATGACAAGAGGGAGAGAGCACAGCCTGCAACCCCCCCCCCCCTCCGCACCCTAGAGATTTTCTGCTTGTAAGTTTGTGGGGAGAGAGAGGGTGGAACTTACAAGTGGGGAATTGTATTGATATTACAGTGGGAGGAGAGCAGGGGGTAAGAATCACAGTGAAGGTTAATTTGGTGGAAGAGATTTTTGCTAGGAGGGAGTAGGGGGATTTTGGTTAAAAGAAGGAATGGGGGGGGGGATTTGGCCCCCCTGTACCCTGCCCTACTGACTCCTGTCCTGCTAACCCCTGTACCCTGCCCTACTGACCCCATGTCTTCCATCCTGCTGACACTTGTACACTGCCCCACTGACTCCTGTCCTTCCTGCTGACCCCTGTACCCTGCCCTACTGGCCCCCTGTCCTGCTAATCCCTGTCCTCTGCCCTTGTGACCCTTCTTCACTGCCATAATGACCCCTGGGCCCTGCTCTGCTGACCTCCGTACTCCTTAACAGTGCGAAGGGCTTAAGAGTTTGGCCACACCCACATTTTGCAGCGGCTACACGCGCCACAGATCACTTCCTCCATCATGTGTCCCTCGTTCTGAAATTGAAAAGTTGGGAGGTATGCTATAGGTCTGATTTAGTAGGGGGTGTGTCCCCACAGAGAACAAGTGTCCTTTTCTGCACATGTTGGCAGGGCACAGGTTGCTCTAATCAGACTGTGGCTGCTTTCTAAAGGAATCCAACCAAGACTTTGATCATCCCTTTTCTGAATGAAGCTGGAATTTATTTAGCTAATTTAAACCAAAAGTGCAATTGAGCTTTAAGGCAGCCCATTTACTTTGAACTGGCTGCCAACGTGCTGCAATACTTTTAATAGACATGCATCATTTATACAATGCAGTGCACCATAACGCAGAGATGTTAAAAATCTGGTGTGCCATTTGTTGCAGTGCACTTGGTTTGTATGTTGGGTGTCCAGTGTTTCTGTTAGTTCTGTGCATTAACGTGAATTGAAATTTAAATGTATCCAGACATAAGATGATCCTATGAAATGCACAAGCAGTGCATTTGCTGTCATATGGGGCGTTAATAATACAATGATGTCAGTATGTTATGTGAAGTTCCCTGCCATGATGACAGAATCTCTGCTTACCTTGTAGAAGGCTCTGCACAGCGGAAACGTCACCTTCAGCATCAAACCATTTCACAAGAATTCCGTCATTGTCCTCCGGGTGGAAATACAAACGCAAACTGCCACCGGAATAGAACAATTTCTTCCTGTTTGGATTCACTAAGTAAAAGAAAGAAAAGGTGTTAATCAGTGTTAATTTAGTCGACTAAAACGACTAAAACATTTTAGTCGACTAAAATTACTAAAACATTTTAGTCGACTAAATAAATACTATTTTAGTCGACTAAAATACGACTAAAACTAAAACAATTGAGATGACTAAAACTAAAAGCCATTTTAGTCAAAAGACTAAAATGAGACTAAAACTAAAATGTCATTTTAGTCAAAAGACTATGACTAAAACTAAATTGCAATTACTGAAATGTACTGGAGATTTAGTCGACTAAGAATAAAACAATTGCAGAAGAATAAAATGGGACTAAAATGCCATTTTAGTCCTAAGACTAAAATTAACACTGGTGTTAATGTGTTCCAGCCCCTCACTAATGGACAACATAAATGAATACAATATATCTAGATTTACAGTATATAAAGCTTCACCCTCAAGGTCCATTGCAATTTTTTACTGTAACTCCAAAATGCTGGATAGGACTTTAGAGTCATTTTTCAGAGGATATAAGGATTTGCTGGGAAGGGGGTTTGTTCTGTCCACTTTCATGTACTTTTTATGTCTGGTGTGGAACTGCGTGAGATTATTATTTTTCTGTAGTATGCTAACAACTAGCGGCAATTTTGTTAGCCACAACTTGTTTGTTAATATGATTTTGGTATCTTTCTCTGCCCTCTGCTTCTGTTTAGTGTGGGAGTCAGCAACCTGTAGATTGTGATCTACCAGTAGATTGCGCCCAAGTGACTGGTAGATCGCGGTCTGGGCTTGCTGACCCACCATCCCAGAGCAGCAAACAGAGTTTAATGCAGAGGGACTACTTGTAAAGTTGGAGCTGTAGTAGGGAACAAGAGCCGCATAAGCCAATGCCTCCTCTGTAGCACTGGCTCCTGTCCCATGCGCAGTAATACCAACTGCACTCCACCTCTTATCCCGGCCAGCGGTCTCCAGAGTGGTGCCAACAGCAGGAAAGAAGAGATCTTCAGGTCAGTGTGAAGCAATATACTGGGCATAATAGCATACGGCTGCTTTCACACTGATGTGCTGCGGTTTATCCACACCACGGGTGCAGTGCAGTGTACTTGCAGCTCTCCTGCGGGTTTGCTGCACTTAGCCATAGACATGTATTATGTCCGCAGATTTGGTGTACATTCTGAAAACGCACAAAAACGCCTGAATGCAGTAGTTTTGGTGCGCTTTCAAAAAGTTCACCACACCTGCAGGATATAATAGAAGTCTATGGCAAAGCGCAGCTAGCCCAGGAAAGTCACAGAGGCACTGTGCTGCACCTGCGGTACAGGTACACCACAGCACATCAGTGTGAAAGCAGCCTTATAGGGGGAGTCAAATAAGAGTTCATTACATATTTATTAGAGACAAGGACAGAAGGCAACTCACATGAAATCTGTTAAAACTGGCTTGTCAGCAAAGAAAGAGTCTCTGGTGAACAACTTAAGCCCAGCAGGGTACCCCAGTAAAGGGTAAGCACACCGGGTAGGTCAGTGGTATTCCCGCACGCCCAAGAAAATATACTATTAATGTGTACTAAGCTTTAGGCTTCATGTACACTACAGCTCCTAAACTTGAGTTCAGGAGCTTTTGCCATTTTTTTGCCAAAGCTCCTAAGCTCAACTCCATAAAAGCCTATGTGTCCATGTACGACATCCACAACGTCCGCGTTTGACACGTTTCGTCACACGCCACGTGACTTTTCCAAGGGAAGAGTCCAAGGGAATATATTGGATGTTCAATTCGTTATTTCAGATAACTGGGAGCCAGCTCATTTAAAGTAAACCTGTCATAAGGAGAAATATGTGTGCTGCCATTACTAACCTACTTCTAAAAATGCTTGATGTCTGGCTGCTATGCTGGTTCACTGACTTTGACACATCCTAAATTGTTGGCCTGAAAAAGGGTATGTAGTATCAGAATAGCCAAAGAAAAGTCATAAGGGTTTCTACCCTACTGGCACTCTCTCCCTCATTATTGTATGGCCCCCATAAGATTTGTCTCCTGGAATATCAGGGGTCTCAGTGACAAAATCAAATGCTCTTAAACAGCACAACCCCCATGTATGCATTTTGTAGCAGACCTATCTGGTGGGTAGGAAGGTGTTATGTCTTAAAAAACCAAGGGTGGGGCACTACCATCACGCTACTTACTCTGGTTATGCCAGAGGGGTTACCATACTGGTCCATAAGTCCCTGACCTATGAGTTGTTATACGTCAAGATTGACCCAGAGGGCAGGTATGTGGTATTACATGTGATAATAGATACACTGGAGATGCTGATTGTACGAATATATATACCTCCCCATTCCACTGTCTCACTATTGATAAGCTTGATCCCCATTCTCTCTACCTTTGCAACGGATAATATACTTATTGCTGGGGATTTTAACATGCTTCTGAACCCATCTCTAGATAAGCTGGCTTCTGGCCCTGCCACGGCCTCTGCTTTGTATTGGTGAGCATCCCTCTATGGTTTCACTGATGTTTGGAGGTGGAAGCACCCTACTGAGCGTGCTTTTACCATTCAGCTTCTTATCATACCCTGTCTTGCATAGACTTGGTCTATGTTAGTGGGGGACTACTGACTAAAGAAAAGTCATAAGGCCTTATCCACACTCTTGTTCTAGGACAGAGATTCAAAGATTTGAAGCCAGAAGGTCAGTATGGCATTCAGATAAATTGCAATTTTGGGAGAGGTCCGCAGCCTTTGCTGACCCCTCCAAACCTCTTCTAACAGATTGCTTTGATATGAATATCTAAAAAAGAAACATAAAAATTCTCTGATTTCCCTGCTTGTTGATGCAGGCCAGGGCCGGTGCTACCACTAGGCGGACTAGGCAGCCACCTAGGGTGCACTGCCACCTAGGGTGCAGCCACGGCCCCCGAGAGGGAGGAGGTGGGGAAGCATCCAGCAAAGCAAGCCGGCGGGAGAAGGAAGTGATAAGCCGGCCAGCTGGCCACGGAGGCAGGAACAGGAAGCGGGGCCAGGGGAGGTCATGATTTCTATCGGCGGATACCGCACAGCACACCTCCACTACACAGCACACCTCCACTACACCGCACAGCACACCTCCACTAAACCGCACAGCACACCTCCACTAAACCGCACAGCACCCCTCCACTACACCACACAGCACACCTCCACTACCCCGCACAACACAGTGTAGTTGAGGATGGTGGTGAAGGCTGTGGCGGGGGGTCATTGGAAGGCACCACAAAAATCTCCACCACCTCCACCTAATACATGGGTAGGGCAAAGGGGGTGGAGTCAGGGGCGGAGCCAACAGGGGCGGCAAAATTAGGTTTCGTCCAGGGTGTCAAAAATCCTTGCACCAGCCCTGATGAAGGCCAGTTTCACACAGGCAGCCAGGGGAGAAAGGAGGGTAAAAAAATAAGCTGTTGATACTCGCTTTTTCTGTCCCCTGACTACTTACCTACAGTGTGACATGGTGCCACCTTAGGGCAGTTCATATTGCCACAGCACTTCACTCAGCATGTTGAGTTTGGCAAGTGGTGCAGCTTGAAAAACATACTTATTGAAGTCAATGGGACCGTACCGCAATCGTGTGCCAGACGCATTCAGGGCAGCGTGCTTGCATCCTGATAGCCCAATCTCCAGCAAGGCACACTCACCCATCCACATTCTTTTTTGGTGTTGGATGATGTGGGAGCTTTCCCGGGTGTGTGTTGTCACTGTTCTCTCCATTGGATGGTGTTCAAATTTGGCAATTGTCCCTTCAGACTTGAGTGGATGGGGTGAAGGAGTGCAGATCAGTGAGTACAACTTGCGGGAGGCTATCAGAAGGCATTGGGCGGGAAAAGCGAGTATCTCTTTAAAATAAACTTTGCGATACTTACCCATCCTTCAATGGTCCGTCGTCCCTCGTGGATTTTTCTACTCAGATTCTTCCAGATGCTGGGCTGCTCAGTGTACATTACAAAGAAATATGTGAGTAGGCAAGTAGGTGATTTTCTTCCATCATTTCGTTGCACGTCTCTGCTAAAAAGAGCCTGCTGCTTGCAGTTTTTGAAAGTGAGACTTTAGTTCCGTTTTAAATATAACATTAATAACTGAAAATGCGTAGTAACTGAAACACACTGATTTTTCCCTTTAAAGCGATATTAAACCCCAAAATAAAAAAATTGTATATATTATCAATCATTAAATGTAGCGGATGCATTTCTTTTCTTTTCTTAGGCTCCCCCCCCCCCCCCCGTTTTCACCTGGTGATCTGGCCAGTAACCAGGGCTGCTGATAGAAATCATGGGGCCCTGTACAGCCTACCTGACGGGACCCCCTTCAGCTCCACCCCTGGTCCCTCCTTCAGCCTCATGCCTATTTGGTCACCTTTGCAGTTTTTACTTTTTGCGTTTCTAAACAAAAAATTAAAAACAATTTTGAAAAAAAAAAATATATATATATATTTTACTTTCTGCAATAAAACATATCCAATAAAAAAAAATAATAAATCAAATTTCTTCAATAGTTTAGGCCAATATGTATTCTGCAACATATTTTTTGTAGAAATAAAAAAATCCCAAAAAGCGTTTATTGATTGGTTTGCACAAAAGTTATAGCATCTACAAACTATGTGATGTATTTATGTATTTTTTATTTATTTTTACTAGTAATGGTGGCGATCAGCGACTTGACCACGGCACACGCCAATGCCATAATGTAGTGCAGAGACAGTGCCACCCATGCAGTCAATGCCATATTGTGCTGCAGACAGTGCCACCCATGTCATGCCGCCAATGCCATATTGTGCTGCAGACAGTGCCACCCATTCCGCCAATGGCATAATGCCATTGGCAACATGGGTGGCACTGTCTCTGCAGCACATTACGGCATTGGCGGCATGGGTGACATTGTCTCTGCAGGCAGCACATGCGTTATGGGCCATAACGCATGTGCTACCTGCAGACAGTGCCACCCATGCCATTTTGTGCTGCAGACAGTGCCACTCATGCCGCCATGTGCTGCAGACAGTGCCACCCATGATGCTAATGCCATAACGCATGTGCTGCCTACTGACAGTGCCACCTACCTTTCTCAACAGGACACCGGCGCCACCGCTCACCTCGCTGCTTCTTCTCTCAGGCCGAGTGAAGAACAGAGCAGAGGGAGAGGAATCACTCCGCAGTGCCAGGGTAGGACGTGCTGGCTGGGACTTGAGCCAGCATGAGGACCGGGCGCGGAAGAGACATTCTTCCGTGCCCGAAATAGAAAAAATAGTCCCTCCCCCTGTCGCCACCTGCAGATATTGAGCCATCAAAATAGAAAAAATTGAAAAAAAAAGCAAAAAGTAACGGGGGGGGGGTGTTTTGGAGACTCGGACGGACAATATTTGGTCATGGTGGCTGGAGGATATATATATATATTTTTTTTT
Organism: Aquarana catesbeiana; assembly: GCF_042186555.1. Taxonomy (NCBI): domain Eukaryota; kingdom Metazoa; phylum Chordata; class Amphibia; order Anura; family Ranidae; genus Aquarana; species Aquarana catesbeiana. The sequence goes on along the minus strand of NC_133330.1, from coordinate 287,897,138 downwards.
TTTACATTAATTAGTTCTGTGTTCAGGTTGCCAGGGCCCCCCTGCTGGCCAGGCCCGGTACAACAGGGACAGTTGTACTTGCCTATCAGCGGCCCTGCCAGTAGCACACCACCTGTATTAAAGTGCCTCCACTCTGGATGAAGGAGCACAGGGGCACCTCTGGATGGCAGCATTGTCAGTCTGGGGGGGTATTAGATGGACTAGCAGGTTTTGGTACACTAACAAATTGAAGTCAAACTCCAGCCAATGCTTCAGAAGCAGGTACATTAACAGTTTTGTTTCTTTTGGGATAAAGATTTTATGTAAAAATATAAAAGCTGATCAGATTGTAAGCTCATAGGGGCAGGGCCCTCCTAACCCTCTTGTATTGAATTGTATTGTTGTTGTATTGTCTCCCTGTGCCAACACATAAGATAAAAGCAGCTGAAAATTTGTGTCACAGAGGGAGCTAAGAGGTAGGTTAGCAGAGAGCTGGTCTATTCGGACTGCAGCTCTGCAAGTCTCTTTGTTCCTCTGCGCCTTTCTTCCAAATCAGCTCTCACACAGTGTATGCCCAGACTCCCCTCCCACTGCTGGAATAAGAAGAAAGATTTCTAGCATGATGTGCACTTTCTTAAGGATGTAGAAAGGGAAAGACAGCAGATATACAAGTAAAACTTATGTAGGGAGATTTGTATCATCTGAAGCTGTTCACTTCACTGGGTATTTGTAAGGGTTTACAACCACTTTAAGCACTCCTGTCAATGTTAAATGGTTTGACTTAACCCTCTAAGTACTACATCTGCAGAACAGCTAGTAAGACTTACTGGCAGGTTTACCAGGGGAAAATAAAAAAAAGGAAACCTAAAAAAGAAAACCAATGCAGCTGTTGCATCCAAGAATTGGTAAGCTGCAATATAAGAAATGTTTGCTTGGCTTTAATCAACTTGCACATCTTTTGAACCGATTCACCTTCACCTTGTCAAGCTGCAGACTCTGGACCCATACTTACACGCTATCTTTTTGAATTCTGATAAGAGGGGTTCATAAATGTCATAATAGATTTGCTCAGGATTGCTGTTATCTCGGATGTACAACAGGTCGCGCACAGTAAGTGGGTCCGAACTGCCTTGCCATAAAGTCAGCGTGTACCTGTGCAGGGAACAAAAACAACCCTTAGATCAAACCAACACCCTACATCTCCATCCTGATACAACTACTATGCAATATGAATGTACAACTGACAACTAACACCATTTAATCTAAAAGGTGAGCAAAAAATGTAATTAATGCATGGGCATCACATAAATCGTAAAATAACAATCAAATCATAGATTTGTGCATAACAAAAGGGGTACACAGGTTCTGTGGTTGATTAGGGTGGTAATTAAACTCACTTGGTGCCTTATCTGCATTAAATTAGCCTCAGAAACTGTGTAATTGATATGTGTTCGGGTTTAAAGGGATGGGGTGGCAACCCTATGTTGTACACCCGCTGTTGTATTTCCTTGTGTCGGTTGAGGTTGCTGCATTACTTCTTTTGCACTAAGCACACTTTTTTGTTTATATTTTGCTTTTAAAATGGTAGTAAACCTATCTTATTCATTTTTCACCATCTCAAGCACTGAAAAGTATTAAACTGGTTGCTCTGTGCAGAATCCTTCCTACCTTCTTTGTTTCTGTGAAAACGTCCTTTTCTTTGCACTTACGTCATCGGCACATGCTCACTTGTTCCGAATTTTTCGGCATGCTATTCATGCCGTACGTCCTGTGCTGACATGCCGGGGCTACGTCATTTCCCTCGACCAGCCTCAGTTCCGAGATCCTGCAAGACTCAGTTTCCATTCACAGTCTTAACCCCATGTGACTCCCTACGTCAGTGGTTCTCAACTTTGTCCTCAAGTACTCCCAACATGCCATGTTTGCAGGTTTTATCTTGCACAGGTGATTTAAATTAGAGTCAACGGCTTGGTATTTTGGATAGCTATTTTATCTAAGAGAAATTCCCAAAACATGGCCTGTTGGGGGTACTTGAGGACAGGGTTGAGAACCACTGCACAACGTCACAGGGGTTGTAAAGCTGGCAAGCACAGCACGGGCCTGAGCAACGAAAATGAGGCTTGGCTTAAAGTGTTACTAAACCCACAATAGTAAAATCAGTCTGTATATGCAGTAAAGAATGCTTGTTATACTCAATCCTCTGCATTGAAAAAAAAGGCTGCTTGACCTTGTATCAACAGATTCTCCCCTCCCTGCACTGTCCTCCTGGACAAGTCTGGATCAGACAGAGTCTTCGGAGTCAGGCTGCACATGCCCAGTTTGGTGTGTATTGCTTGAGAGGGTTTCTTTTTTTTGGGAGAGTGCACTGAATGCCAATCAAAGCCCATGTCACTAAATAAAATAGTTACCTCACAGTCTTGTTCTCATGTTGTATTTGCTTTGCTTTAAAAATTATACCTCATGTGGTTTTTTTGGTGATTCAAAGCATCTTCAAAGCCTCCATAGAAGTCTTTGACAATGCTTGCTAACAGCACCTGAAGCTTTTGAGTTGAGTTAGCTTTATTTTGTTTTGGAGGTATTGCAAGTATGAGATATCCCAGGATGCACCGGGAAACCAACAAGCGAACCGGAAAGGCGTCATCAGCAGTCACTTCCTGTTCATGTGTATATGTATTCTAGCAGTGTCTGGTGCAGAGGTCACATCTGGTATGAAGTGTGGAGCAACAGGGAAATTAATGGGATCTGGACTGGAGCGGAGCAGCTAGCAGATGGGACATGTGGTGTGACACATGGGAACGCTATAGCGGTAGGTGAGCGGAGACTGGATAGAGAGGACTGAGTGGCAGAGGATTAGCAGAACGGGGGGACTGGAGCAGGAGGAACTAGCAATGTCACATGTGGTGAGCAACGTGAGAGCAATATAGTGGAAGGTGAGCAGGGACCAGAAAGAGAGGAGGATCAGCAAACCAAGGACCAGCAGAGCTGGGGGTTACTACTGAGCGGTGGATCAGCAGACCTGGAGGCTACTACTGAGTGGGGCCTCAGCAGATCAGCTGAACGAGGGTTTTAACAAGCTGGGGATCTGCTGAATGGGGGTACTACTAAGCCTGGGAACAAATAGAAAATCAATACACACACATAGAGCATTTAAATAGGTGTGCACACCCTATTGAATTAGAATGTGCACCCTAAAGCTCAAACACACAAGTGTGTGTTTCTACATATATATAACCCCGGTACATTGATCTTCCTGCCGGAACAGTGAAATGGCAGAATCAGTAAGAGGGATATCTTTTCCATCTTCCTGCTGGCACACAGAGCGATAATGCTAATGCACATGGGGTGATTAGGGTGTGCCCAGGCACACCCAGCACACCCTGTGCACACGCCTATGGGCATTTGCCAATCTTCATTAAAGCTTCAAATAAGCATCACTGACTCAACAAAAAAGCATGTTGAAGTGGAAGACGCTTTTATGTGTTAAAGTTGAAGCAAGTGTAAATGAGCCCTTAAAAATTAGCTTTTAGTTTTTGAGAGCCTATCAATTTAAACCCTGGTTCACACTGGTGCAGCTTTGGAATCAGGCTACTTCTCTACTACCCTGTTTCCCCGAAAATAAGACCTAGCGTGATTGTCGGTGATGGCTGCAATATAAGCCCTACCCCCCAAATAAGCCCTAGTTAAAGTCCTTGTAGGTCTTATTTTCAGGGTAGGGCTTATTTTCGGGGAAACAGGGTAGGGCTTATTTGGGGGGTAGGGCTTATATTGCCGCCATCACTGACAATCACGTTAGGTCTTATTTTCGGGGGAACAGGGTATGTGTCTGATTTACACTACCGCATTGTACTGGTGTGTGGGCGGTGGGTGCTAAAAAAAGATCAGTGCAAGTTGCAGCTCCGATTTCATTGTGACTTGTGACTTTGTTTAACAGAAGCCTATGCAAGTTGCAATGAAATCATAAAAAAGTAGTGCAGGAGCCTTTTTCAAAGTCACTGCGACATGAGTCGTGGCAATTTGAACGGTTCCATTGCTGACAACAGGGTGGGGCTTGTCATGTAATTTGGAACTGTCAAATCGCACCGGTGTAAATGGGGGCTAAGGGCTCTTTATACACAGTTTGTGGATCCTTGAAGGAAGGAGAGCACATTGTCCACATGAAATGACGAGGAGTGCCTACTAAGGGCTATCGACTGGAGCCGCTTTTATATCCTAATTCTGGTGAGTACACTTCCTGGCTTTAGCACAGTTGCAGAATTTGCTGGCTAGTATCAGTTTTCATTGTTCCCTGGAATTACTCATTAAACTCTGAGTTAGACAGCACTGATAAAGGACTAGAGTTGCATCTAAGTATCTAACATGCATGACATGATGCTGGTTACCGGTTAGACTTCTCCAGAAGCCAGTTGAAGTGAGGCCAGGCAGTGGGGGTCAGGACAGCTCGAGCTGGGAAGGTGATCCTCTGGGGAAGATCCTTCACTAGATCATACATTGTCACAATCATTTCTCTGGTGTACGTTCTGTTGGAGAGAATCGGTGGCAGGTACAATGTCACCCAGCCAGGGGAGATTGTGATGTCCGGGAATTTCTCCTGGATTAAACCCAGAAACCTGCAACGATGGATCGCGGTTACAATAATTACTTTCATCAATTTATCCTATTTGTTAGAATATATCTAACTTGCAAACAATATCACCAAATATCTTCAGGATACTGACTGTGTGGCATTGACTCCTATTTCATGGTTGACGTTGGGTCCGGCCACGATGTCCGCATTTATCCACACAGGGCGGTTAATGTTCATCTGTGATGACTTTTTCAGCAATATGTCAAGTGACGGGCTGACAGCTTGGATGCTCTTGAAGTCCAGTTTGATGCCTGTATAGAACAAAAGGTTAATTAATAACTGATACATAAGAGGTTAAAATGTATCTAAACATAAATACAAAAATTTAATATTTGCAGCTTGACAGTACTTAGATATGGTGGCTGCATGAGTTTTTCTGGCTTTTTTTCCTTTTATTTTCACCTGGTGATAATGTTAGTAACACACATTTAGGACTACAGAATACCCCTTCTCTTCTTCTCCATAAGGGGGGGGGGGGGTATTGTAGTTCACAGTGCTACCTTCACAAAGCTTACTAATAACATTCAGCACAGGCAGAGAGCACACAAGATTTCTATTATCATAACAAAACACTTTCAATATTTTTTTAAGCTGAACTCTAGCATAAGCAAACATTGTCTAAATACAAAAGTTATGCGTATTCTTACATGAATCTTGGTGTGCTTTCTTTACTTCTTCCAGATCTGTGCAGTAATCCAGCAAAAAATGAGCCTCTGTTTAGGAGCTTCCTGTAATACAGACCGGGACTGCTGCTCTCTTTTCATGTGCAGAGTGACTGGTCTTGTCTCCGCCCCCTACTGTAGTTTTCTGCAGACAGCCTGTAGTGGGTGGGGCCTGCTAGGTCCCTCCCACAGCTCTGCTCTCTGCACAGACTACAGTATGTACAGCACAATGATGATATTATGTTTTATAATATCCGGGTTTGGAAAGGCATTTCGGGCACACAAAGCTTATTTTTTGACTACTGGGAAGTATATTTAAATGGAAATTTTTATCCCTGGAGTTCAGCTTTAACAGGTCAAAAAGGAGCAAATAACAGATGTTAATTGTTATAATTTACATATGCTTTAAGTAATTGTTCATTGTACCCTTTAAAGCATTGTAACATTGTCTGTTCCACATGTAGGCAGGTGCAGTCTACTTTCTCCACCACAGGGGGCGCTCCTCTGTAGCGGCACTGTTGATGGAGAGAAAGTCAAGAGGAACAGGATCCTGCTACAGTTTCCTGGCACACTGGGGAAGCTATCCTATTGGATGCTGCCAGCCCATGTGATTCTGGCGACCATCTTTGATCTGGCGGAGCCTATTTAAGGCCCTGGCTCCCAGTTTTGGCATGCATTTGGTGAGTGGGTAGTATAGGGAAATGTACCCTGCCCGTTAGGAACAGTACTAGCAGTAGGGAAAGGTTCCAGACAAGAAGTGAAAGCATAGGGACTTCAGCTCCTCTGGACATACCTCCTGATTGGGTACGAAACAGCCAGGCCACATTCTACGCTCTTTCCAGGCGCTGTCAGTCTGGCTGAATATTGCTCTATTCCCCTTTACTGGAAGCCGTAAGTGCACCCTGTTGGGTGGTCTTCCCTCCAGGTTTTGTTCTGAACTGTTACTGCATTACTTAAATTACAAGTTCTCTATTGCACCCGACTGTGTGAATTATTGATGCCACACCATGCTGCACACCACCTACAGACAAATAACCATTGAATGGTCATAGATTACATATAACTTTCTCTGATCCAGTCACATGAAGACCAGAATATTACCTTTAGAAGAACGAAGCACAGTGTCCAGCCATTCTTGCAGTGTATTGTCACTGTATATATCAGGGGGATGAGCCATGATAGGTATATCTGTCTCATTGACTGTTCCTTGTCCCTGAACATTGACGTCAGCCTCCAACACCATTATTCCACCTGTAGGGTTATACATAGTAATCAGATGAGGATTTGTAGGTGTTCCCTCGATTAATATTAGGCATTTCAAACTGCATTTTTGTTTCATGACTGCCAGAGAAAACCAATTACAAGATAAGTCACCTAAGAAGCTGGAAATCTCCTTAAAAAGGGCAAAGACTGATATCTTTTCACTGTTTCACTGAGTCACATGCAGAGCCACTGACAAGAGGGTAGCACCTGCGCTCCTTTATGGGGCCCAGGCCCCATAAGTTCAACAGGGGGGCCCAGAGCTGCAGGAATGGGAGCAATTACTGGAACCAATCCCCATGTGGTTCTCCCTGTGTTTATAATGCTTCAGTTTATGAATGAACAGGGAGTCTCTGTTCAAAGTGCTTTCTGTTCATTCATCCGGCAGCTGAGGCTGCAAAGAAAGGATTGAGGAATCTGTCCTCAATCTCTTTCTCTGTCTAAAAAATTAGACAGCCCCACAAGGCTGTTAAAACATGTAATAAAGAAAAACCTAAAATTTTAAAAAATAATGTAAAAAAAAACCCAACATAATTGAGGGCTTATTCTTACAGGTATTCTGGTTGTGTGAATGAGTGGTTTGTTCATGCGGCTGGGGGCCGCCTGTTAGACTTGGTTCTCTATTCTGTCAGCTAGGCTGTATGGGGCCCCATGATTTCTAACAGCAGCCCTGGTCACATAATTCATAAACTTAAACTGGCCATACACTGATCGAAATTCTGCCAGTTCAGTAGGGACCAGCCGAATTTCCATAAGTGTGTGGCCGCCCCCACTCAACGGAGGTTGCTCGTTTGATCCACATCCGTCAAAGGGACATGCTGGAAAACCTTTCCTGATCAGTGGCTGAAGCCATTGATCAGTGTACTCTGACAGCTTTAGGTCCTGCTGTCAAAATACAATGTCCCAGTGGTGGGGATTCCTCCATTCACTGTATTTGTATTGATGGAGGAATTTGTTTTTTTTTTCAGCCAACTAGTGAGAACTTGAATAGTTCAACATTGTGAGAAGGAGATATAAAGCATAACCATTATGCTCCATTACAAAGTTGAAAGCAGATCCTGAGTATTTAATAATCTGATATGGCTGCCTTGTATATATATATATAATTACAAATTATTTACAGTAACAAGATTCTTAAAACATATCCTAATAAGATTATAAATATAAAGCCGTTCTCTTCAAGTGAATAGCCAAAAAGACTGAAAAGATCTTTCTTTCCTTTTAAATCATGAAAAGACCATTATATGCACATCAATGCAAAATAATCTATTCAACATCACAACAAATATATAAAGTCAGTTAGACGACCCAAAAATATCTCCTTATATTTGTATATCACATGATCAAGAGAGCTTTACAGTACTGAGTATACACACATCCGTAATAACCTTATGATGACCCACCTAATGTTAGGTAGGTCCTCCTTTTGCCTCAATAAACAGCCTGACTCATTGTGGCATGGACACCACTAGACCTCTGAAGGTATGCTGTAGTATCTGGCACCAAGCCATCAGTAGAAGATCCTTTAAGTCCTGTAAATTGTGAGGTGAGGCCTCCATGGATCAGCCTTGTTTTTCCAGCACATCCCAGAAATGCTACTTGGATTAAGATCTGGAGAAATTGGAGGCCAAGTCAGAACCTCAAACTCGTTGTGTTCCTCAAACCATTCTCTGGTGCCATATCTTCCCCAGGTAAGCGACGCACACACAATCGGCCAACCACATGATGTAAAAGAAAACATGATTCATCAGACCAGGCAACCTCCTTCCATTGCTCCGTGGTCCAGTTCTGATGCTCACATGCTTTTGGAGGTGGACAAGGGTCATCATGGACACCCTGACTGCTCTGCTGCTATACAGCCCCATACGCAACATACTGCAATGTCCATTTTTTCTGCTTTAAACACATCAACTTTATTGACAACAAGCTTACTTGCTGCCTAATATATGCTTCCAAATTTCAGAATGCCATTGTAATGAGAGAATCAGTTTTATTGACTTTACCTGTGTTTATATTATGTTGGCATTAGGTTAAAGGATATGTAAAGGTTCCTTTAAAAAAAACAAAAAAAAACAAAAAACAAAAAAAACCTGTCATACTTACCTCCTCTGTGTAGTTGGTTTTGCACAGAGTGACCTCAATCCTCCTGTTCTGGGGTCCCTCAGCTGCGCTCCTGGGTCCTCCTCTTCTCAAGTGCCCCGTTGGAGAACCACTCTCCCTCGGGGCACTTGTGCGGGCCTGCTCCTGTGTCCTGCTGCTGCGTCCTTTGACACAGACAGCAGGACCCGGCCCCCGCCGCCCGGCTCCCGTGTCATTGGATTTGATTGACAGCAGTGGGAGCCAATGGCTGTGCTGCTATCAATCTATCCAATCAGGACCCGAGACACTGGTGTCCTCGTCCCCGTAGCTGGAAAGACCAGGTTCAGGTAAGTAAAAGTGGGGCTCTGGGGGGCAGCTGCATCACAGGAGGTTTTTCACCTTAACGCATAGAATGCATTAAGGTGAAAAACCTCAAGGGTTTACAACCCCTTTAATTATGATTTTGGGTAATGCTAGAGAAAGCGGTGTACTATTTGCATTTTGGTAGTTTGATTCTCTGTTATTTTTCAATCTGTGCTATTTATTCAATGTTGTATTTTAAGCCTGGGTTCACATATCTGCAGCTGAAGTTTGCAGTCCAGTGTCCTGTGTCCTATTCACCGGTTCAAGTGCGATTCAAGCGGCAATTTTCCCCTGAATTTGCACCTGAACTGGGCAGCTTTATATGCGGCTCATGGGGGACTCTGGACCTTGCTCGGGGCTATTCCATCTACCGGACTGTCTGTTACCTCCCTGGGACCGCCTCTCTTGTGCGTTGGTAGACCGTGTCGGCATGACGAGCCCCATGTTTTATGGGTGGGCGCCATGCATTCGCGATCTGAGGGATTCTAATTTTGACCCCACCACACATGTGCTGACTACGGGGACCGCACTGTCAGTTTTTATTAACCGCGATGCACGGGCAGTAAGACGTCAGACGCACGCTCGGTCCCATTGCACATGCGCGATTACTATTCACTAGCACTGCTGATGGAGCAGCTAATGCTCTGGTGGTCACACATGCAGGATGACCTAATCCACTTGCGCGGCCGCACCATGGGCTGTGAGCTTGTGCTGGTGTCTCTGCATATATTTAACTCGGCGGTTTTGCATTGGATGCATGCTCCCGCCTCACCCTTGTGGATAGCCGTGTCCCTGGAGTCTCTGAGGATCAAGGTAGATATTAAAACGCATTAGTTAATGACTGTTCAATGTCTTTCCCACCCATTTCTCTTATTTTGCTCATATGGGGCACTTGTATACTTTGCTGCTGTTGCGGGATACATGTAATGTGGTCCCGGTCTGATGGATCATGTGCAGGAACCAATGTAAGGGAAAAGGTAGTTTCCAAAATGTCCACGGCGGGTTTGCGAATGCACGGAACATAGCCGCGAGTGAAGGGGAAAAAGTAATAGAGTAAGGGAAAACGGAGTTTCCAAAATGGCTGCAGCGGGTTCGCGCATGCACGGAACGCCGCCGCAAGTGTTTCCATGTCTCTTTATTGATGGGAGACAGCTGTTGGGATTTGGGACCAGCCAATGAGCGTTCGTATACCGGCGGTGATGTCATAGGCCGTCGGGATTAAGTGGATACTTAAGACCCTCAGGGTGGATGTTGTTGTGGCCGATCGCCCTGCATGGTGCCTGCAGGATTTTTTCCAAGGTGAAAAGTAAGTTGATTTTGTGTAAGATTGTGGCAACCTGATTCCAGCTTATTGTTGAACATAGCCATGGTCTTTGACACTAACCTATCATTCCTCTATAGGGGATAGTCCCTTGGGATAGATTAATCAACATTGATCTTCCCTGTTTCAATGGTATCATATTGATACTAAGGAAAGGAATACAGTTATCTTCAATGAAGGAAGTGTTTAAGTAAAAGGAACTTGCTAAATTTATGTTATACCTATCTAGAAAAATCTGAGATTTAAAAGAAAACTCTGTGATGAATCATGTGTTTTTTAGATGGCACAGCCCCTTGAAGCTTACCATAAGTATATAAAGTATACGTTTTGGGAGTGATATAATTATCAACCTGTGAATTCCTTGACTTCTTATTACAACAGGGTAGGTCAAAGTTGAACTATAGTATGGTTAAAATGATTGGCTTAAGTGATAATAAGAGTGGTGTACCAAGTTTATTCTACTATATGCCTTTGCAGGTGTGAACGTAGGGCTATTGTCCCCCCCTTTTTTATGGTACACTAACACCTCATTGGACCTCTTGGTGGGCCGTGAGGACCATTTGGAACCTGGATCACTTTTGGGGTGAGTGTGCATCCATCAGACGATCTATATATTATTGTAATTATGTAAATATATGAATTGTAAATGTGATAGATCTTTTGGGGCCTTTGTGTGTATTAGTGTCTTCTTCCTTTTCATTGCTCTTTTTTTTCTTTTTATTTGGATTTATTAAAATTCAAAATGTATTGTTTTCTTTTAGTGACATTGTATTAAGGTCCTACAAAAGCTCCAGAAGAAGCCACGATTGTGGTGAATCATGTAGAGGCAACCAACTTTTGTATTGTAACCGCATGACTTTCCATGCTCTAGTTATAATGTTATTCTCTTTTTAACCATGCTTGTTTAAATAAAATTATGAAATTTGTAATATCAATTTAATTTGATTTTTTGCACCTCAAAACTCCCAATTTTGTTTCTTGGTACTTTTTGAATATATTTAGGGTAGGTGGTGCTTGTAGAGAATTCTCCGGCCTCTAGCATCTAATTTACTTATATATTTATACTGGTGGTAGCTGTAAGGATTGGAATCCAAATCCACAGCTATATTTGAACCCCTTTGCTTGATTCCATATGTAAGAATAGGTCTGCCATTTGGAACTATTATAAGTAGGCATGTATGTGTTCCAGATATATGTAGGTCGACTGTGTTTACTCTTTTTAAATCATAATGAAAACAGAAACTACCCAAATGACCCTGATCAAAAGTTTACATACTCTGGTGATTTTGGCCTGATAACATGCACACAAGTTGACACAAAGGGGTTTCAATGAGTTTCTGGACTCCTGACAGACCCTTGCATCTTTCATCCAGTGCTGCACTGATGTTTCTGGATTCTGAGTCATGGGGAAAGCAAAAGAATTTTCAAAGGATCTGCGGGAAAAGGTAGTTGAACTGTATAAAACAGGAAAGGGATATAAAAAGATATCCAAGGAATTGAAAATGCCAATCAGCAGTGTTCAAACTCTAATCAAGAAGTGGAAAATGAGGGGTTCTGTTGAAACCAAACCACGGTCAGGAAGACCCACTAAAATTTTAGCACAACTGCCAGGAAAATTGTTTAGGATGCAAAGAAACCCCACAAATAACTTCAGGTGAAATACAGGACTCTCTGAAAACATGTGGTGTGGCTGTATCATGATGCACAATAAGAAGGCACTTGAAGAAAGATGGGCTGCATGGTCGAGTCGCCAGAAGAAAGCCATTACTACGCAAATGCCACAAAGTATCCTGCTTACAATATGCCAAACAGCACAGAGACAAGCCTCAAACCTTCTGGCACAAAGTCATTTGGAGTGATGAGACCAAAATTGAGCTTTTTGGCCGCAACCATAAACGCTTCATTTGGAGAGGAGTCAACAAAGCCGATGATAAAAGGTACACTATTCCGACAGTGAAACACGGAGGTGGATCGCTGATGTTTTGGGGATGGGTGAGCTACAAAGTCACAGGACATTTGGTCAAAATTGATGGCAAGATGGATGCAGTATGTTATCAAAAAATACTGGAGGAGCATTTGCATTCATCAGCCAGGAAACTGCGCATGAGATGTACTTGGACATTCCAACATGACAATGATCCAAAAGGCCAAGTCGACCTGTCATTGGCTACAGCAGAATAAAGTGAAGATTCTGGAGTGGCCATCTCAGTCTCCTGACCTCAATATCATTGAGCCACTCTGGGGAGATCTCAAACATGCAGTTCATACAAGAGAGCCCAAGAATTTACAGGAACTGGAGGCTTTTTGCCAAGAAGAATGGGCAGCTTTACCATCTAAGAAGATAAAGAGCCTCATCCACAAATACCACAAAAGACTTTAAGCTGTCATTGATGTTAAAGGGGACAATACACAGTATTAAGAACTGGGGTATGTAAACTTTTTATCAGGGTCATTTGGGTAGTGTCTGTTGTGATTATGATTTAAAAAGAGTAAACACAGTTGATTGATAATAAATGGCTTCAGCCAAACACCAACCATGAGTGAAAGAAAAGTTTTTGTGTTATCATTCATATTCTCTGAAAAATGGCCAAGAAATCTTAAATTCTGCCAGGGTATGTAAACTTATGAGCACAACTGTACATATGTGTATATGTGGGGGGTATTAGGAGATAATTCTATCCATATGCACCCCTGTCCTCCTTGCTCTTTTTGCCATTCCACTAGTATTATTATACTATATTTTGTTGCAGGCCCTCTACCTTTATAGACTCCTTTTCCAACTACCACAGCTCCATATCTATATTCCGTGTTACCTTAAAACATTGTTTGGGGGTCATTATTATTATTATTATTGTTATTATTATTATTATTATTATTATTATTATAATACAGGATTTATATAGCGCCAACAGTTATACCCTGCATCCTTGTGTGGAACATCTGGGGCCTCAGAAAACCCTTTTGGAAGTGAGTGTGGGGGATATTTCCAATATTGGCAGATGAACAATCTATGTTTATAGACATTATGACCTCTGTGCTGATGGTTCTGTAAGTACGAGACCATTTTCCAACTTTGATCATTTCTTTTTGAACTATGAATATGTTATACCCCTGTTTCGAAATTTTAAACAAGCTATGTTCTGTTATAGGATGCTTTGATCTTATGATATTCTCTTTGAAAATTTCCCTGAAGAAGGGATCTAGGTTTTTGTCCTGAAACGCGTCAGCAATAAGAGAAAACATCTGAAAATACAGCAATATTTCCATATCAGCAATTTTCATACTATGTCATGGCTTTTTTAACACAGTGATGTATACACAGATTTTGTATCTATGTATTTAAATAAAATGGTGTATTTTTAATATTACTTTGGTTTATCTATGTGTTGCCGTTAAAGTCCCAAAAGTACTGGGGGTACCTATTTACAAACCTGAACCGGACCCTAAATTGCACAGGACCCTTTTCAAAATGGCACTGCAGCTGCCCCGAACATGTGTTGTGAATTGAAAGCCAGTCACACTCACATGTTATGTGAACTGAATGCGGTTAAAAACCCATCTAATTTGCATATATGTGAACCCAGCCTAATAGTATGAATGTGATGAAAAAACAGTCCTTCACAACAAATCAAGTGACTTGTGACTTTCTTCTCTCCTTGTGCCTGGTAAGTAAATATATTTATCGGTTCAGGTGCTCTAAATCGTGCTTTTCTCATATACATTCTTACCAGAGAAATCTCCCCACTAGGGGGTGTTGCGCCTTTCACAGCCTCCTTGCTGTATTTCCTGTAACAGACCTCAAAACGCTGATGCCTCCTTGTGGCCCCTTCTCCTCATTATTTGCTCAGTGTACGTGGGAAGAAATTGAAACCTCCATAGTGCAATAACGTTTAACCATTTTATTTTTCGTATAAGGTAAAAGTATGCACTTACAGTGTGTAAAAACCGATTGCACAGTTTAAATTAATAAGTGCTCCTTCCTCTGCGTTCCACATTCGTGAACCGAAAGTGATGCAATGACGCTGTGGCTCCGTCTTACGCATTTCATCATCAAGACGTCTACTGGAGCTGCAGAGGAAGCAGCACTTCCTAATTTAAACTGCGCAATTGGTTTTTACACACTGTAAGTGCATACTTTTACCTTATATGGAAAATAAAACGGTTAAACGTTATTGCACTATGGAGGTTTTAATTTCTTCCCAGTTCCCACATACACTGAGCAAAAAACGAGGAGAAGGGGCTGCAAGGAGGCATCAGCGTTTTGAGGTCTGTTCCAGGAAATACAGCAAGGAGGCTGTGAAAGGCGCAACACCCCCTAGTGGGGGGAAATCTCTGTTAAGAGTGTATATGAGAAAAGCACGGTTTGGAGCACCTGCACATATAAATATATTTACTTACCAGGCACAAGGAGAGAAGAAAGTCACAACTCACTTGATTTGTTGTGAAGGACTGTTTTTTCATTTTTGAATACACTGTCATTCATTTTTTTTCACATTTTTCATTTTATTTTTATTTTTTATCTATTTCCTATTTCTATTTTTTCAGTTCATGGACATTTGATGTATTAATATGTATGGTATATGATTACAATAATGGCATCACATTAAAGGGGGGGTCCACCTATCTATCGTTTTTTTTTTTTTGAGTTCATTCACAAACTTTTCTTCTCAGCATTACATACTCACATATTGTGTGTAATATGTCCGCCTGGGTCAGATTTCGTCGGAAAGAATAACTTATATTATTCACTGCAGGCGGTTTCCATCTTCATTGTGGGCATTTGAAGCCCACAAGCATTTATTTCCTGGATGTGGTGAATGCTGTGCTCCCAGCATTCACAGCTCGTTCCCGCACGTGCTCAGTGGCATCCTGGGAAGCCTGAGACAAGCTCCCAGGAGTCTGGGAGAGGCTAGAAACACACCTACTCCCACAGGAGGAGAACCAGGAAGTGCAAAGAAGAATAGAAAAATAAAAGGTAATTACGGCGCTTTAAATTTTTTTAAACGGCATGTCAGCATCTAGGCAAGGAAGAGAATACATACAGATATTTTTCAAAATTTGGGTGGAACCCCAAGGAATTTGAACTGCTCTAGTCACTTTATAGCACAGGTCACGTTACATATATCCTCTTTTTTAAGTAGCACTAGACAGAATTTGTGATTGGAACATAAATTCATAACACGTGTCACTTTACATGCGTAATTCTTCTGCAAAGAAGTTCTGTTTTTTTATTTATTTTTAACACATATTTACTGTTTGGGGTTTGCACATTGGTTTATATTTATTGGCAAGTTCAAGAGCACATGTCACTTTAAACTTATTACACTAATATTTAGCAGCGCCATTACCACCACACTTTTTTACATCATTTCTATTTTAGACCCCACCTAGTAGGTGTCACAGAGGAGGCAGCAGCTAGCAGCATCAGACCATTAGACCATTACCATCAGCGCGGGACATTCCTTATTCATTAATAGTATGGATGGTTTATTAGAGTATAGTTTTAATTTAATTGAATTTGATACTAATTGCTGTTATTGGTAATTTTATTGCGTCGTGTCTTGCTCCATTCGTTATTGTGATCTTGTGTTGTCTTAGTTGAATGTAACTGTATCTTAATTTCCCTTTGGGATTAATAAAGTATTCTGAATCTGAATACCTATCAGTGTGCTTATTGTTATGGCTGATTAGTGTATGGTGTCATGGTGCTTAATGCACTGCCTAAAAGGACAACAATATATTAACCAAGTCTAAACATGGACCATTACCTGCTTTTTATGTTTTTAAAGAGTCCAGTTTCTTCTTCTTGTGCTTGGGCTTTTATTACTAAACTATCTGAAGAGAGCTAGTAAAACATAATCAGTTGTGTTTATTGGAAACATTAATAAAAATACGATTATAAAAAAAAATGTCAACTGTGTAAAAAAATTGGGGACATTTGACTGGCTTCACATCTTTGCCCTATGGTAACACTTTTAAAAATGTGATTATACCACTCACTGTAGCAGAATGATATTCACTATGAATGCCACTCCAATGGATGTTGCAAATGCACACCAACACCACAAGCCAAAAATAGGAACCATCTGTGACTGTGGTGCTTTTAAAAAAAGTACAGTGCCTTGAAAAAGTATTCATACCCCTTGAAATTTTCCACATTTTGTCATGTTACAACCAAAAATTAAAACGTATTTTATTAGGATTGTATGTGATAGACCAACACAAATAATTGTGAAGTGGAAGGAAAATGATAAATGGTTTTCATTTTCTTTTACAAATAAATATGTGAAAACTGTGGCATATATTTGTATTCAGCCCCCTTGAGTCAATACTTTGTAGAACCACCTTTCGCTGCAATTACAGCTGCAAGTCTTTTTGGGGATGTCTCTACCAGCTTTGCACATCTAAGGACATTTTTTTCCATTCTTCTTTGCAAAATAGCTCAAGCTCTGTCAGATTGAATGGAGAGCGTCTGTGAACAGAATTTCCAAGTCTTGCCACATATTTTCAGTTGATTTTAGGTCTGGACTTTGACTGGGCCATTCTAATACACGAATATGCTTTGATCTAAACCATTCCATTGTAGCTCTGGCTGTATATTTAGGGTAGTTGTCCTGCTGGAAGGTGAACCTCCGCCCCAGTCTCAAGTCTTTTGCAGACTTTAACAGGTTTTCTTATAAGATTGCCCTGTATTTGGCTCTATCCATCTTCCCATCAACTATGACCAGCTTCTCTGTCCCTGCTGAAGTAAAGCATCCCTACAACATGATGCAGCCACCACCATGTTTCACAGTGGGGGTAGTGTGTTCAGGGTGATGTGCAGTGTTAATTTTCCACCACACATAGTGTTTTGGTCTAAGGCCAAAAAGTTCAATTTTGGCCTCATCTGACCAGAGCACCTTCTTTCACCTGTTTGCTGTGTCCCCCACATGGCATCTCGCAAACTGCAAACGGGACTTCTTATGCCTTACTTTCAACAATGGCTTTCTTCTTGCCACTCTTCCATAAAGGTCAGATTTGTGTAATGCACGACTAATAGTTGTCCTGTGGACAGATTTTCCCACCTGAGCTGTGGATCTCTGCAGCTCCTCCAGAGTTACCATGGGCCTCTTGGCTGCTTCTCTGATTATTGCTCCCCTTGCCTGGCCTGTAAGTTTAGGTGGACGGCCATGTTTTGATAGGTTTGCAGTTGTGCCATACTCTTTTAATTTTCGGATGATGGATTGAACAGTGCTCCATGAGATGCTCAAAGCTTAGGATATTTTGTTATAACCTAAGCCTGCTTTAAACTTCTCCACAACTTTATCCATGACCTGTCTGGTGTGTTCCTTGGCCTTTATGATGCTGTTTGTTCACTAAGTTTCTCTAACAAACCTCTGAGGGATTCACAGAACAGCTGTATTAATACTGAGATTAAATTACACACAGGTGGACTCTATTTACTAATTAGGTGACTTCTAAAGGCAATGGGTTCCACTAGATTTTAGTTAGAGGTATCAGAGTAAAGGGGGCTAAATACAAATGCAGGCCACACTTTTCAGATATTTATTTGTAAAAAAAATTGAAAATCATTTATTATTTTCCTTTCACTTCACAATTATGTGCCACTTTGTGTTGGTCTATTACATAAAATCCCAATAAAATACATTTACATTTTTAATTGTAACATGACAAAAAGTGAAAAATTTCAAGGCACTGTACATGGGCATTTTTAGTGCATTGGCATCTCTCAATGAATAGACTGTATTAACACAAAATCTTAAATACAGCAATGGAATGTAAAATGTAAAGCATACTCACTGTTCAGGGCTTCCTTCATTTCGCTCTTGCTATTGGCTCTATGATACCAGGTGACAAGTAACCCATCCTTGGCTGAGATCTGCCCAATGGACATCAGGTAGTCTAACATATCTCCATCCGTGCTGAGCCCAGGCTCGGAATCTGCTGAGAATCATAAGAGCATTAAACTGATAAAGAAAAGCTGTTTTGTAAGCCCATATAGATGAAGAGAAGATTAATGAGGTTTTCAAGGAGACAGAGAGTTGCAATATTTCTGTTTACTGTAAATTGAAGGCCTTAGCTAATAATGACCAGCGAGTGTGTGCAGTTTTGTATAAGCGATCCCAAAGTCCTGCACATGATCACGATGTTTGCCCCAATCTCTAAAAGGTTAGATCTGAAAAAACCCATACAGTATGTTTGTAGGTCCCACCATGACACTGCAAAACCTCCTTTGAAAAACCAATCAGACAGCATAGATTTTCCAATCAGATTTCTACTATTTTCCCCACAGCACACCCTCTACTCCACAGACAAACTTGCAAATCTCCTGATACAAATTTCATTGTCTGTTGCATACGTGCACAGCCATCCTGCAAGAAATATCTCTAGACAGCTTAAGGCTCACATCTATCAGATTTTGCCATCAGAATCAATAGCCCAACCCAAGGTCCACAGGTAAGCAGCAGATGTGCTGGGCTATCCTATTTGTCAGGGCACGGCAGAGTATTAATTACAGCCAACTTTAAGCTGAATTAGAGGTTTTTGTTATATGACAAACAAACCCCTAAAGCATATCTAAACCCAAAAATAAAAACTTTATAAATTGCAGTATACCAGTTCTTATATGTGATGGTTTTCATAGTTTTTAACTTTTACGATAAGAAAACACATAGTTACATAGTTGGTAAGGTTGAACAAAGAAACTAGTCCATCCAGTTCAACCTGTGTACTTGGTGTACAGTATGTGTGTTCATGTCGATAATTATTTCCCTTATCCCTGTATATTGTGTTCATTAAGATGCATGTCCAAGAGTCTTTTAAAACTGTCAATACTTCCTGCTGACACCACCGATTGTGGAAGGTACATCTTTGCTGTCCTGACAGTGAAAAAACCCCTACGCAGCTTATGGTTGAACTGCTTCTCCTCCAATCTCATTGTATGGCCCTGTGTCTTCTTACACTCTCTGAGACTGAATAGTTTCCTACCTACGCTGGGATCACCATTGAGGT
The DNA here is from genome assembly GCF_042186555.1 of Aquarana catesbeiana. Classification (NCBI taxonomy): domain Eukaryota; kingdom Metazoa; phylum Chordata; class Amphibia; order Anura; family Ranidae; genus Aquarana; species Aquarana catesbeiana. The sequence continues at coordinate 287,877,838 of NC_133330.1, read as the reverse complement.
ATTTGTATTTCGCTATCATATCTCTTCTCATGCATCTCTTCTCTAGGAAGAAAAAGGTTAGTGCTTGCAGTCGTTCCTCATAATTGAGTTCCTCCAGTTCCCTTATTCATTTTGTTGCCCTTCTCTGGACTCTCTCCAGTTCCAGCACATCCTTCCGGAGGCTCGGTGACCAGAACTGGACAGAATACTCCAGATATGGCTGAACCAGAGTTTTATAAGGTGGCAGGATTATTGTTTCATCTGCTTGCTTTGCTTGTGGCGGCTTGACATTGCATGCTATTGCTCAGTCTGTCTTCTACTAGGACCCCCAGATCTTTCTCCATCCTGGATTATCCCAAAGGTTCTCCCCCTAGTGAGTAACTTATGTTTATATTTTTAGCCCCCAAGTACATTACTTTACATTTTTCAATATTGAATCTCATTTGCCATGTAGTTGCCCCCATTATTTTATTCAGGTCTTCTTGTAAAGTTTCTATATCCTTCTGCGAAGTTATTGCACTACTTATTTTTGCGTGATTAGCAAACACTGAGATTGAGCTCTTTATACCAACTTCTATATCATTTATGAATTAATTAAACAGAATTGGTCCCAGGATAGAGCCTTGGGGTACTCCACTTACCACTCCACACCAGTCTGTGTACATATTATCTATCACCACCTTTTTGGACACGCCCCTGTAACCATTTTTTTATCCATGAACAAACCCTATAGTCCATGCCTACAGACCTCAGTTTGTAAATTAGGCTTCTATGAGGGACAGTATCAAATGCTTTTGCAAAATCCAGATACACCACATCCACAGGCCTTCCCTTATCTAGATAGCGGCTTACTTTCTTGTAGAATGTTAATAGATTGGTTTGGCAAGAACAACCTTTCGTAAAGCCATGCTGATTACTACTAATGATACTGTTTTCATCAGCAAATTCTTGGATATTTTATTTATTTATTACTGGTACTTACAGTTGTGCTCATAAGTTTACATACTCTGGCAGAATGTATGATTTCTTGGCCATTTTTCATAGAATATGAATGATAACACAAATTTTTCTTTCACTCATGGTTATGTTTGGCTGAAGCCATTTATTATCAATCAACTGTGTTTACTCTTTTTAAATAATAATGAAACTAGAAACTACCCAAATGACCCTAATCAAAAGTTTACATACCCTAGTGATTTTGACCTGATAACATGTACACAAGTTTACACAAAGGGGTTTGAATGGCTATGAAAAGGAAACCATCCTCACCTATGATCTGTTTGATTGTAATTAGTGTGTGTGTGTATAAAAGTTCAATGAGTTTCTGGACTCCTGATAGACCCTTGCATCTTTCATCCAGTGCTGCACTGACCTTTCTGGATTCTGAGTCATGGGGAAAGCAAAAGAATTGTCAAAGTATCTGCGGGAAAAGGTTGTTGAACTGTATAAAACAGGAAAGAGATATAAAAAGATATCCAAGGAATTGAGAATGCCAATCAGCAGTGTTCAAACTCTAATCAAGAAGTGGAAAATGAGGGGTTCTCTTGATACCAAGACACGGTCAGGTAGACCAACTAAAATTTCAGCCACAACTGCCAGGAAAATTGTTCGGGATGCAAAGAAAAACCCACAAATAACTTCAGGTGAAATACAGGACTCTCTGAAAACATGTGATGTGGCTGTTTCAAGATGCACAATAAGAAGGCACTTGAAGAAAGATGGGCTGCATGATCGAGTCGCCAGAAGAAAACCATTACTACGTAAATGCCACAAAGTATCCCACTTACAATACGCCAAACAGCACAGAGACAAGCCTCAAACCTTCTGGCACAAAGTCATTTGGAGTGATGAGACCAAAATTGAGCTTTTTGGCTACAACCATAAACGTTTTATTTGGAGAGGAGTCAACAAGGCCTATGATGAATGATACGCCATTCTTACTGTGAAACACGGAGGTGGATCGCTGATGATTTGGGGATATGTGAGCTACAAAGGCACAGGAAATTTGGTCAAAATGAATGGCAAGATGAATGCAGTATGTTATCAAAAAATACTGGAGGAACATTTGCATTCATCAGGCAGGAAGCTGCACATGGGACGTACTTGGACATTCTAACATGACAATGATGCAAAACACAAGGCCAAGTCGACCTGTCATTGGCTACAGCAGAATAAAGTGAAGGTTCTGGAGTGGCCATCTCAGTCTCCTGACCTCAATATCATTGAGCCACTCTGGGGAGATCTCAAACGTGCAGTTCATGCAAGACAGCCCAAGAATTTACAGGAACTGGTGTCTTTTTGCCAGGGGCAATGGGCAGCTTTACCATCTGAGAAGATAAACAGCCTCATCCACAAATACCACAAAAGACTTCAAGCTGTCATTCATGTTAAAGGGGCAATACACGGAATTAAGAACTGGGGTATGTAAATTTTTGATCAGGGTCATTTGGGTAGTTTCTGTTTTCATTATGATTTAAAAATAGTAAACACAGTTGAAAATAAATGGTTTCAGCCAAACACTAACCATGAGTGAAAGAAAAGTTTTTGTGTTATCATTCATATTCTCTAAAAAATGGCCAAGAAATCATAAATTCTGCCAGGGTATGTAAACTTATGAGCATAACGGTATATAGCGCCATCAATTTACACATATATATTGTACATTAATATCAGTCCTTTACCCTCAAAGAGCTTACCATCTAAGGTACCTAACTCACATTCATACATACACATATTAGGGCCAATTTAGACAGAAGCCAATTAACCTAACAGCATGTCTTTGGAGTGTGGGAGGAAATCGGGGTACACAGAGGAAACTCACGCAGGCACAGGGAAAACATCCAAAGTCCATGCAGGTAGTATCGTAGTTGGGATTCAACCGATGACCCTAGTGCATCCAGGCGGAGGTGCTAACCACTTAGCCACTGTGCTATAGTCCCTTATCATCAACTCCAATAGTTTACATACTATCGATGTTAGACTGACAGGCCCGTAGTTTCCAGTAATATATCTCTGCCCTATTTTGAATATTGGTAGCATGTGGGCTTTTCGCCAATCAGCTGGTACCATTCCTGTCAGTATGCTGTCCATAAAGATTAGGAATAACGGTCTGGCTATAACCTGACTGAGTTCTTTGAGGACTCTCGGTTGTAAGCCATCTGGTTATGGTGATTTTCATGTGTTACGGGGTAACTCCACTTTCACAGGGAAAAAAATTGCAAATAAAGAAAAAATACTATAGCGTAAACAATTGCGACACAAGTCATATTGTAACTGAATGTTATTAAAATTTACCTTTCCTTTTCAATCTGCAGCGGCTGTAACTTTCTTAAAATGCAATGCAATATGGCTACCTGGAGTTGTTCTGTACACAGAATGTGTACTGAACATTCCCCAGAAACATAATTTCCTGCTTGTGTGATTTGCTCACCAATTTCTCCAGAAGTCTGCCTAAGATACAAGTCAGATTTCAGGCATCCCCTGCAACAAAATGTAATTTTTGGTGATATACTCCCAATAGGAACACGTCTAAAGGGATGCAGGTCCAGCAACTTTCCCCATTAGTGCTCTGCAGCTGCCACAGCTGATTGATAATTATGAAACCACTCCCATTAGACCCACTTAGCACAGAGGCACAGAGGAACAAACATTGATTTCTTCAGAATAACAAAAGGTAGGAATCTGCAACAAAGGTTGTTATAATCCTTGCAGTGTACATAGATCACCCAGAGGGGAATATTTTTTTCTCAACAAAAGTGGAGTTACACTTTAAGCTTTTCTAGTGTTTTCTGGACTCCAGCTTCTGTAAGGCACAAGAGTACATCCTGTGACGTGTTACTAACAATGCAGTCGTGGTTGTTATACCCCTCCTTTTCCTGTGTAAAAACTGAGAAAAAGCATTTAGTACTGTTGCCTTCTCCTTGTGATCTATAACCAACTTCCCTTTATGGGGCCAATATGCTCTGGCCTCACTTTTTTACTGTTAAAATATTTTAAAAGTGTCTAGGGATTTTTGTTACTCTCCTTCACTATGTGTCTCTAATGGTCTTTTTTAACTGCCCTGATTGCATTCTTACGCTTCCTTTATTTAATATGTTCCTAAAGCACTCCCATTTTTCCTCAGTATTCAATGTTTATAGGATTTGGTCCCATTTAGAGCCCTTTCACACTGAGCCACCCCGGGCGTCAGCGGTAAAGCAGCGCTATTTTTAGTGCCCATTTACCGTCGTTTTAGCGGCGCTATTCGGCTGCTAGCGGGGTGGTTTTAACCCCCCGCTAGAGGCCGAAAAGGGGTTAAATCCTCGTGCAAAATGCCGCCGGAGCGGCGTTTTGCCGGTGGTATCGCAGCGCTGCCCCGTTGATTTCAACGCTCCAAAGAAGCTGCTGGCAGGACTTTTTCTGACGCCCTGCCAGCGCACCACTCCAGTGTGAAAGCCCTTGGGCTTTCACACTGAAGTGCATGGAGCAGCTGTTTTAGGGTGTTTTGCAGGCGCTATTTTTAATGCTATAGTGCCTGAAAAATGCTCCTGTGTGAAAGGGATTTTAATGTCTTTTAGTATTGAGCGCAGTTTGGAAAAGTTGGTCTTTTAAAATTTAGTGTTCTTGTACTACCCTTGTGCCTCCTTTTCCTATGATTTATGCTGAATGTAATTATACTGTGATCGCTAGTTCCCAAGTTGTCCTGTATTTCCACATCTGGAATCAGATCTGTATTGTTTGTAATTAATAAGTCTAGCACTGCATTCTTTCTAGTTGGGGAATTCACCAATTGGGACATGAAGTTGTCCTGTAAGACAGGCCTTTAATGAGTGAGCTGTCCCTCTGCCTAGTCAATATCTGGATAGTTGAAGTCCCCCATTATGATGACGCTCTCCTGCCTTGCTGCCATTTCGAACTGTGATAGGAGGTCCAACTCCTTCTCCTCCTTCAGGTTAGGGGGCCTGTAACATACCCCCATTATTCATTTCCCACTTGCTTCTTCCCTTTGACGTTCCACCCACATGGATTCCACCTCCCCCCTTGCCTCATTTGTGATGTCTTTCCTCTCTTCCACCCTTGATATATAGGCACACCCCTCCCCCACTTCCACCCTCCCTGTACCTCCGATACAAGGAATACCCCTGGATAGTTGCCAGTCGTGTGAGCTGTCAAACCAAGTTTCTGATATTCCCAAAAAGTCTAAATCCTCCTCTTGTAACAGCAGCTCCAGTTCCTCCATTTTGTTAGCTAGGCTCCTGGCATTTGTGTACATGCCTCTCAGTTATGTACGGGTGCATGTTATTTCCTCCTTAGTTTTTCTGAGGCTGTGATTTTGATTTGCTAATGCATTCACCAAGGGTTTAGGGATTATGGTTATATTATCACTAGTGCCTCCATTAGTACCCTCTGACCTTCGCTTACTGCTCGCTATCACTTACTCTGATCCCTTCCTCCCCATCACCTAGTTTTAAAGACCTCCAACTTTTTGGCCATCCTCTACTCCAACAAAGCTGCACCCTCCCTTTTTAGGTGTAGATAATCCCTACTAAAGAACCGGTAACCGGCTGATAGGTCAGCCCAGTTCCCCAGAAACCTGAAACCCTCCTTCCTACACCAACTCCTCAGCCACTTGTGAAGTTCTCTAAGCTCCTGCTGCCTCTCTGGTGTTCAGGTAGCATTTCTGAGAAAACCAACTCAGAGGTCCTTCTCTTCAATGTAGCCCCTAAGTCCCTGAAATCATTTTGCCTTGCCTGTATCCTTGCCCCCCTCCTTACCGGAGCAGTCATTCCCCTTTTTAGATCCAGGATCTGGGCTTTCAGAGAAACAACTAGCATCTTGCACAGCAGCATTCACCCTCGAACGGCTCTTCAAGAAACACATACATGGAGTAAGATGTGCACTGGGTCGCATTACCACTCCTGTTGGACATTTTACGCGCTACTCTAGTGGGGATAATAAAAAAAAAGTTACTCCCGGTACTCTACGCTACTTAAAAGATACTCCTGGTGCTCCAGCTACTCCAAGTTCCTCACAGTCACTCCCAGTGCTCCACGTTACTCCCAGGATTCCAGGCTGTTCCAAATTACTCACAGTTACTCACAATACTCCAAGTTATTCCAAGTCACTCCCAGCACTCCTGGTATTCTAAATTACTTACGGTTACTCCTGGTACTCCAAGTCGCTACCCAGTACACAAGTTATCAGTCAGTACTCCAAGTCACTAATCAGCACTCCAAGTTACTACTCAGTACTCCAAGTTATTTCAAATTACTCACAGTTACTCCCAATACTATAAGTTACTTCAAGTTACTCCCAGTACCCCAAATCACTCCCAGAATTTCAAGTCACACTCAGTACCCAGATATACTAAAAAGTTACTCCAAGCTACTACAAACATTTTACACAAATGTCTCCCAGTAGTACAAGTTACTGGTAAAAATTACTCCCAGTACTCCAAGTTACCACAACCATTACTCCCAGTACTCCAGGTTACTATAACTATTACTCCCAGTACTCCAAGTAACTACAACTATTACTGCAAGTTACCACAACTATTACTCCCAGTACTCCAAGTTATTACAACTATTACTCCTAGTACTCCAAGTAACAACTATTACTCCAAGTTACCAGAACTATTACTCCCAGTACTCCAAGTTATTACAACTATTACTCCTAGTACTCAAAGTTACTCTAAATATTACTCCCAGTACTCCAAATAATACACGGAGTACTCCAAGTACTCCAAGGTACTACAGATATGCTCCTCAGTGGTCAGCCATATACTTGTGTCCCACTCACAGCGTGTCCCTTGTTCTCCTGTCAGATGTTGGCTGCTCCTCTGTCCCTATCTCCGCGTTCACCTGTCAGTGTGTCCCGGCTCCCATGCCCACTCTCTCCACTCTCGGGCTGCTCCACCTGTTAGTGTCTCTGCCTCAGTTTCCCCCCTCGCATAGATACTCGGTCAATCGGTCTTCTCTCCATCACCTTGCAAGCTGCCTGTGCCTCCCCATTCTCCCACGATTTGCAGCAGCGTGCCTTTCTCAGCGTGCAGCGTGTTCCTTACAGCTCTCACGCCATTTGCAGTAGCGTGCCTCTCTTAGCATGCGGCGTGCTCCTCACAGCTCTCCCATAACTTTCAGCATTGTGTCTCTCTCAGCATGCTCCTCACAGTTCTCCCGCAACTTGCAACAACCCAAAGCCCCATTTTGGGAAATCTGAAATTTCTTCACGCTGTGGGGCTGTGCCCACACTGCAAGTGTTAACTGCTTGTATAAGTCTAGGGGAGAAAAAAAGCACTTTTATGTATCCTGCTCCCCTGGCAGGTACCCCCTATACTTTGGTGGTGGCCTGTTCTTTTGGCATTATCACGTCCAAAGCAGGGCTTTGGACCATGCATTGATCTTGATGACGTCAGGACTGGTCTAGCAGAATGGAGGAGTGGGTAAGTAAATCTTTTTTTCTATGCCCCCTAGACCTGTACGAGCAGGTAACCTTTTCAGTTGGGTTTTAATCTCCATAAGTTCACCATGTAATGGAGATGTAAAAAGACAGGTTTAAGTTCAGTCTGTGTGACAACCATGGCCCCTTCCATAGATTCAATGGAGAAATAAGTGAAGACATGAAGGGACAGGAAGTGGGATATTTGCAGGACCATCATGTGGAAATAAAGGGGAAAATGATTGAAGAAAAGAAAACTAATACAGCCATCACATCTAATAAATAGTAAGCTGCAATATATTACATTCTGGGTATTGGCTTTGGGTATGCTTTAAATTGTCCCTTTTGGCAGTTTTATAAAGAGGCAGCCTTTGCTTCCAAGCCCTAGAGAGCACCCTTATCTCAGTGCTTTGGCACTATTGTCTTCTATGGTGTACTGCAAAATTAAGCTGGTGGTCATGAACCTCACTGCCTGATGACCAGAGATTATCTAATCTCTGGCTTTTTGTATCTGAACATTGGCCAAGCAACAGAAGAGCTGGCGTCCTCTATCTCTGTTAAGGCACATACTATATGTCAACTAAAATGAAGAGATGACACACGCAGTATCTTAAGGGCCAGGGTTGCCTATCTTGGGGCTTTTCAGCAAGCAGTGGGGTCCTTGGTGAACAGATGAACTTTAGAGCATGACACAGACAACATGGAGTCTTCCTCCTAATACAGCAAAAGGGATGAGGGGTAGTGGATGCCTCTTTACAGCACTAAAAAAAAGACAGGAGAACTTGTTTATATCTCATATGAGGACTGCTAATGAGCACCATTTCTCAACACCAATGAGTCTCTTTTCCAGTGCTATGTTTCGGAGCAGATCATGAAGCACATTTGCTTCTTCTATGCCCAAAGCTACCAATTATTTCATAATAAATAAAAGCTTTCTTTTTTTGGTGATTTCTTGACATAACCTTGTATAAGATGGCCAACGTAAATTATACAATCAGTCCACAAGTCTACCCTTACCTTTCTTTGGAGGCTGTCCCAAAGTTAAGCAGAGAGCAGCGATTGCGACACACACCCCTACAAACACTAAGACTCCTGCTATGGTCCTTAGATCTGCCAAACTGCAGCGCTTCATTATAACATGAACAACTTCTTCCGAACTCCAAAGTATTAGAGGACTTTCCGATCTATGAATGGCGAGCCTTCCTATGGATGTAAGTGAACGTTACTAAGCTCAACGTCCTTTATGCAAGACCACAATAAACGTTCTGCTCTTTTTAGACGTCTTCTCGCATTACAGAAAATCCTCCAGCTCCCCCTCCATTTAACAAGAGATCCGTTCTATGGGCGATACAAGATACATGCTAAGAACTCTGCCCTTGGAGTTTATGCTTCAGCATTCTTTCCCATAACAGCACAGAAATGCAGCCGTTTTCCTTTTCAATAGATAGCGTGTATGTATTATTATCATGGACTTCAGTACACCCAGCTCCAGTTACAGCTTTCTACACCCCTTTCTAACAAGGCAATTTCCAGAAAAATCATGGCTCAACAGTTCTGTTTTTGTTAATAGTAAACTAAATAGTAATAGTAATCTAAAACTTCACTTTAAAAGGGAAACTGTACAGTATCATCAGCGAATACACATTTTGGAAGTATAGGCAAAATAAAAAATGACATTCGTGATGTCCCTAGCCCCTTCTTGATGGATGGTAAAACAAATCTTAATGCCTGAACAGTTTTACAACTTTGCTATGTGTTAGTAAAACTGTACAAATCATTGTAACTACTTAGTGCAGACATGTGAATAATATCTTGTTTTTTTTAATGATAATTGAGCCTTTATTTGGTGGCAATTGTTAATAAATATCTCCCTATTTTTAATTATCAAAAGAAAATTGGCCCAAAATACAACCCCAATTCCAAAAATGTTGGGACTGGGTAAAATCTACATACAAACAGAATGCAATGATATGCAAATCTTTTATAAATCCATATTTTATTCACAATAGAAAAAATATCAAATGTTTAAACTGAAAAAAATGTACCATTTTAACCACTTGCCGACCACATTATAGCCGAATGATGGCTACAGCGCAGACGGCTAGTTCTGGAAGGGTGTCTATTGACGTCCTTCTGTGATCAGTAGGGATGAGCCGAACACCCCCCTGGTTCGCACCAGAACCTGCTAACGTACCGAAAATTTGCACGAATGTTAGAACCCCATTGATGTCTATGGGACTCAAACGTTCGAAATCAAAAGTGCTCATTTTAAAGGCTAATTTGCATGGTATTGTCCTAAAAAGGGTTTGGGGACCTGGGTCCTGCCCCAGGGGACTTGTATCAATGCAAAAAAAGTTTTAAAAACGGCCGTTTTTTCGGGAGCAGTGATTTTAATGATGGTTAAAGTAAAAAAAAGTGAAATATTCCTTTAAATATCGTACCTGGGGGGTGTCTATAGTATTCCTGTAAAGTGGCACGTGTTTCCCGTGCTTAGAACAGTCCCTGCACAAAATGTCATTTTTTTTTTTTTTTTTAACAGTAACGTTTTTATTCATTTTCATAGGAGAAAATTTTCAGTACAAATCATAAAGAAGTACAGTTGCAGACATGTAAATATAAAAATATAAAAAATAACAAGGGAGGATTATACAGAAAAGAAGGATATTAGCAATCTAAAAAAGATAATATCAGATTTTACACCAAAAAGCAAGACACCTCAGATCATACCTTGAAATGTAATTTTTAAAGGAAAAAATCTCATTTAAAACTGCTTGCGGCTTTAATGTAATGTCGGGTCCTGGCAATATGGATGAAAATCAGTGAGACAAACGGCATGGGTACCCCCAAGTCCATTACCAGGCCCTTTGGGTCTTGTATGGATATTAAGGGGAACCCCGCACCCAAATTAAAAAAGGAAAGGTGTGGGGCCCCTAGGCCCTATATACTCTGAACAGCAGTATACAGGCGGTGCAAACAAGACAGGGACTGTTTGTTGTTAAGTAGAATCTGTTTGTAATTTTGAACTGGTACATTTTTAACGTGTTTAGCTCCAGCCAAAAAATCTTTTTTAAGCTTTTTGGAAAACCTAGGGAAGGGTTATCACCCCTGTGACATTTGTTTTGCTGTCTGTGCTCCTCTTCAGAAGATTTCACCTCACTTTTTGTCCCAATGACAAATGTTTTTTGAAAATTTGGGGTTTTTTTTGTGAAACAAGGATTGGTGATAAAACATCAGTGGAAAGGAGAAAAGTTTTTCCCATATTAACTCTTACAGGAGAGTATTTCCCTTCCTAGTAGTAGATTTCATCTCACTTCCTGTTGTCTCCTTCCATTTGCAAGTAGGAGTCGTTTGTAAGTTGGATGTTTGAAAGTAGGGGCCTGCCCTATATACTCAGCAGAAATTTGGGCCTTAGGTGTTGTTGTGCCCTCACAGGGCACTGCTGTGAAATATTAGATCAAGAACTGTAATTACATGCCCCTGTTGAACAGGGGCAGAAAAATTGGGCCTTTGGTGGTGGTGGTGCTGGTGCTACAACACTGTAAGTCCTCACAAATACTCTTGGTGGGCGCAGAAACGGGCCCTGCTGTGAAATATTAGATCAAGAATTCTAATTACATGTCCCTGTTGAACAGGGGCTGAAAAATTGGGCCTTAGGCACTGGTGCTGGTGCCACAACACTGCAACCCCTCACAGATACTCTAGTTAGAGCGCAGGAACTAGCCCTGCTGCAAAGAATTGCATCAAAAATTGTAATTACACGCCCCTGTTAAACAGGGGCTGAAAAATTGGGCCTTAGGCACTGGTGCTGGTGCCACAACACTGCAACCCCTCACAGATACTCTAGTTGGAGCGCAGGAACTAGCCCTGCTGCAAAGAATTGCATGAAAAATTGTAATTACATGCCCCTGTTAAACAGGGGCTGAAAAATTGGGCCTTAGGCACTGGTGGCGGGACTGGCGGCGCCCAGAACCAAAAATGTTCTTACAAGCTATCATCATGATCATTGAGGAGGAAGAGGATAATTACTCAGTATAACAGGATAGTCACTCAGCATCAGCATAGGCAGTCTTTGAAGGGATCTGACATTTCAAAAAAATTTACTCGGTTACATCAGCATCAGGTGCTTGGTAGCTGGTGGTGATCCAAGACTGATTCATTTTTATGAAGGTCAGTCGATCGACCGAGTCGGTGGACAGACGCACCCTGTGATCGGTTACAAAGCCTCCAGCAGCACTGAATGTGCGTTCTGAAAGAACGCTGGATGCAGGACAGGCCAGTAGCTCAATTGCATACTGTGCAAGCTCTGGCCAGTGATCCATCCTCAAGACCCAGTAACCCAGAGGATTTTCGGTGGGAAAGGTGTCCAAGTCAGATCTTGCCCCTAGGTATTCCTGCACCATGTAAAACAGACGCTGGCAATGGTTGCTGGAACCGATCATACCTTGGGGCGTCGGACTAAAAAATTGTCTGAACGCACCGGTCAGACGGCCACCTTCTCCACCGCTCCTTCTTGGACTGACCGAAGCCTCAGCAACATGTTGTCCAGAAACAGGAGTTTGTAACCTCCCAGTCTCTGGGGATGCGTTGCACAGACCTTTCTGCAAGGCCTCCCGAATATGTTTCATCCTCTGCTCCCTCTGCGACGGCAAGATAAGGTCCGCAACCTTACCCTTGTAACGTGGATCAAGGAGGGTTGCCAGCCAGTAACGATCCCCCTCCTTGAAACCACGAATACAAGGATCCTTCCGCAGGCTTTTCAGGATCAGGGAGGCCATGCAGCGTAGGTTTGCTGAGGCATTCAGTCCGGAGTCCTCTGGGTCACTAAGGACGACATGATCCGCAGCCACCTCCTCCCAGCCACGTACAAGTCCATGTGTTTCTTGGGACTGTAAATGATCCCTTAAAGACTGATGCTGAGTGCCAGGATCCACCTCCATACTGACACAATCCTCCTCCTCCTCCTCCTTGTCCTCTTCCTGTGTGATCGGCGGGCACACAGGAACACTGTCTGGATAAAGGGGGCCTTGAGAGCTAAAGAAGTCCTCCTCTTCCTGCCTCTGTTCTGCCTCAAGTGCCCTGTCCATTATTCCACGCAGCATGTGCTCCAACAGGTGGACAAGGGGGACAGTGTCACTGATGCATGCACTGTCACTGCTCACCATCCTCGTGGCCTCCTCAAATGGTGACAGGACAGTGCATGCATCCCTGATCATGGCCCACTGGCGTGGGGAAAAAAAAAACAAGCTCCCCTGACCCTGTCCTGGTGCCATAGTCGCACAGGTACTCATTGATGGCCCTCTGCTGCGTGTGCAGCTGCTGCAGCATGGCTAACGTTGAGTTCCACCTGGTGGGCATGTCACACATTAGGCGGTTCTTGGGCAGGTTAAATTCCTTTTTGGAGGTCTGCCAGCCGAGCACTGGCATTATATGACCGGCGGAAATGCACACAGACTTTCCTGGCCTGCCTCAGGACATCCTGTAAGCCCGGGTACCTGCCCAAGAACCGCTGCACCACCAAGTTAAGGACGTGAGCCAAACAGGGCACATGGGTCATTTGTCCCTGTCGGAGGGCGGAGAGGAGGTTGGTGCCATTGTCGCAAACCACCATTCCTGCCTTAAGTTGGCGTGGCGTCAACCACCTCTGAACCTGCCCCTGCAGAGCTGACAGAACCTCTGCCCCAGTGTGGCTCCTGTCCCCCAAGCACACCAGCTCAAGCACCGCATGGCATCTTTTGGCCTGCATACTTGAGTAGCCCCTTGAACGCCTACGGAGCACCGCTGGTTCCGAGGACAAAGCACAGGAAGAGGCCATGGAGGAAGAAGAAGAGGAGGGGGTGGAGGAGAGAGGTGTGTCAGAATCATTAGTAGTGGCATTTTGGAGGCGTGGTGGCGGAACAACCTCCAACACTACTGCACCTTGTCCTGCATCCTTCCCAGCTGCCAGCAGAGTCACCCAATGCGCCATGAAACTTAGGTAACGTCCCTGTCCATGCCTGCTGGACCATGAGTCAGCAGTAATATGCACCTTACCACTGACCGCCCTGTCCAGCGAGGCATGGACATTGCCTTCCACATGCCGGTAGAGAGCCGGAATCGCCTTCTGTGAGAAAAAGTGGCATTTGGGTACCTGCCACTGAGGCACCGCACATTCCACAAACTCACGGAAGGGGGCAGAGTCTACCAACTGAAAAGGTAGCTGTTGAAGTGCTAGCAATTTTGCCAAGCTAGCATTCAACCGCTGGGCATGTGGATGGCTGGGAGCGAACTTCTTTCGGCGGTGCAGCAGCTGGGGCAGGGAAATTTGCCTGGTACAATCTGACATTGGTGTACCGAAAGCAGATTGCTCACAAGTACTTGGCTGTGACACACCTAATTCTACACCTTCATTCCTATCAGTGCAGGTCTCAGAGAGGACTGAAGGTATAGTGGGGTTGGAGATCTCAGCTGATGAGGAGCAAGGAGAGGTCCTCTTTGTTCTTTGGTGTGGGTCTTTTAGATACGCTTGCCAATGAACTGCATGGCAGGTCAACATATGTCTGGTCAAGCATGTGGTGCCCAAGCGGGAGATGTTTTGGCCACGCGAGATACGCATGAGACATATGTTGCAAATAGCAGCAGTGCGATCTGATGCACTCGTCTCAAAAAAGGCCCACACCAAAGAACTTTTGGAATAATGCGCAGAGACAGCAGCGCCCTGCACATGCGGAGCTTTGCGGTGTGATGCAATCAGTGTGCTGCCCTTAGGCTGGCCCCTGGAGGGCATCCTGCCTTGTTGGTGATGTGCCTCCTCCTCCTCTCTCCTATCAGTCACCCACGTTGAGTCAGTGACCTCATCATCCCCTCCCTCCTCATCACTGGAGCAAACCTGACAGTATGCTGCAGCAGGGGGAGCATGACTGCCAGATTGCTGTCCTTCTTGGGCACTTCCTCTGTCCATGCTCATGTTACTGCTTTCATCTAGCTCAGTATCATCATCAGAGCCTTCTAAACGCTGGGCATTCTCCTGGAGCATGTACCCAACACTGTGGTCAAACAGTTCGAGGGACTCCTCAGGAGGACATGGTGGGGCTACGGAAGGAGTCACTGATGCCATTGAGCCGAGCTGGCAGCTGCTTTGAAAGACAAAGTACCCTGAACATGGGTGAGAGAGGATGAGGAGGATGAGGATGGCTTGGTCATCCACTCGACCAAGTCTTCCGCATGTTGCGACTCAACACGGTCAGCTGCCAAAAAAAAAGGCAAACGTGTCCCACGGCCACGTGCTGATGAAGATGCACTGTCTCCACGACCTGCACTGTTGTCTGTAGACACAGAGCCTGCTTGCCCTCTTTTATTGGCTTGTGACTGTCTGCCTCTCCTTGTTGGCCTTCCAGACATACTAATGGCCTGAAGTGAGATGTAGCTGCACTAAGCTGGGATATATATATATATATATATATATATATATATATATATATATATATATATATATATATATATATATATATATATATATATATATATATATATATACTGATACTGCAGCTAGCAAAATCAACTGCCTGCCTGTAGTATGAGAACACCACCAATCTTCTACAGGTAGCTTTAGATGAACACTGTGCAGAGGTCGCACTACACTAACTTGTAGCTTTAGCTGACCACTGTGCAGAGGACGCACTACACCAATGTTAAAATAATGTAGCTGCCTGCGGTAGTGATAGGATCAGGAAAACACCACCAACCTTCTACAGGTAGCTTTAGCTGAACACTGTGAAGAGGACGCACTACACTAACATTAAAATAATGTAGTGATAGGATCAGGAAAACACCACCAACCTTCTACAGGTAGCTTTAGCTGAACACTGTGCAGAGGTCGCACTACACTAACGTGTAAATAATGTAGCTGCCTGCGGTAGTGATAGGATCAGGAAAACACCACCAACCTTCTACAGATAGCTTTAGCTGAACACTGTGCAGAGGACGCACTACACTAATGTTAAAATAATGTAGCTGCCTGCGGTAGTGATAGGATCAGGAAAACACCACCAACCTTCTACAGGTAGCTTTAGCTGAACACTGTGAAGAGGACGCACTACACTAACGTTAAAATAATGTAGCTGCCTGCGGTAGTAATAGGATCAGGAAAACACCACCAACCTTCTACAGGTAGCTTTAGCTGAACACTGTGCAGAGGTCACACTACACTAACGTTAAAATAATGTGGCTGCCTGCGGTAGTGATAGGATCAGGAAAACACCACCAACCTTCTACAGATAGCTTTAGCTGAACACTGTGCAGAGGACGCACTACACTAACGTTAAAATAATGTAGCTGCCTGCGGTAGTGATAGGATCAGGAGAACACCACCAACCTTCTACAGGTAGCTTTAGCTGAACACTGTGAAGAGGACGCACTGCACTAACATTAAAATAATGTGGCTGCCTGCGGTAGTGATAGGATCAGGAAAACACCACCAACCTTCTACAGGTAGCTTTAGCTGAACACTGTGCAGAGGTCACACTACACTAACGTTAAAATAATGTGGCTGCCTGCGGTAGTGATAGGTTCAGGAAAACACCACCAACCTTCTACAGGTAGCTTTAGCTGAACACTGTGCAGAGGACGCACTACACTAATGTTAAAATAATGTAACTGCCTGTGGTAGTGATAGGATCAGGAAAACACCACCAACCTTCTACAGGTAGCTTTAGCTGAACACTGTGCAGAAGTCGCACTACACTTACGTGTAAATAATGTAGCTGCCTGCGGTAGTGAGAGGATCAGGAAAACACTACCAACCTTCTACAGGTAGCTTTAGATGAACACTGTGCAGACGTCGCACTATACTAACGTGTAAATAATGTTGCTGCCTGCGGTAGTGATAGGATCAGGAAAACACCACCAAACTTCTACAGGTAGCTTTAGCTGAACACTGTGAAGAGGACGCACTACACTAACGTTAAAATAATGTAGCTGCCTGCGGTAGTGATAGGATCAGGAAAACACCACCAATCTTCTACAGGTAGCTTTAGCTGAACACTGTGCAGAGGTCGCACTACACTAATGTGTAAATAATGTAGCTGCCTGCGGTAGTGATAGGATCAGGAAAACACCACCAACCTTCTACAGGTAGCTTTAGCTGAACACTGTGCAGAGGTTGCACTACACTAATGTGGAAATAATGTAGCTGCCTGCGGTAGTGATAGGATCAGGAAAACACCACCAACCTTCTACAGGTAGCTTTAGCTGAACACTGTGCAGAGGACGCACTACACTAATGTTAAAATATTGTAGCTGCCTGTGGTAGTGATAGGATCAGGAAAACACCACCAACCTTCTACAGGTATCCTTTAGCTGAACACTGTGCAGAGGTCGCACTACACTTACGTGTAAATAATGTAGCTGCCTGCGGTAGTGATAGGATCAGGGAAATACCACCAACCTTCTACAGGTAGCTTTAGCTGAACACTGTGCAGAGGTCGCACTACACTAACGTGTAAATAATGTACCTGCCTGCGGTAGTGATAGGGTCAGGAAAACACCACTAACCTTCTACAGGTAGCTTTAGCTGAACACTGTGCAGAGAATGCACTACACTAATGTTAAAATAATGTAGCTGCCTGTGGTAGTGATGGGATCAGGAAAACACCACCAACCTTCTACAGGTAGCTTTAGCTGAACACTGTGAAGAGGACGCACTACACTAACGTTAAAATAATGTAGCTGCCTGCGGTAGTGATAGGATCAGGAAAACATCACCAACCTTCTACAGGTAGCTTTAGCTGAACACTGTGCAGAGGTCACACTAAACTAACTTGTAGCTTTAGCTGAACACTGTGAGGAGGACGCACTACACAAACTGTAAATAGTCTAGCTGCCTGACTGTGGTACTAATAGGATCAGAAGAACACCAGCAATTTTCTTCAGGTAGCTGTAAATACTGTAACAACACAAGCCTGCCTGTCAGTAGGAAGATAATAACAGGAACGGATCTAGCTAAACTGAATACAGTGTGTATATATATATATATATATATAATATATATATATATATAATATATATATATATATACACACACAACACCTGGGATGCATATATATACACAATACACTGTAAGTGCAGCTAACTGACTGACTGTCCTGCCTAATCTATCTAATTTAATTCAAATGACACTGTCTCTCTGTCTCTCATCGCGAGAACACACACTACACAGGGGTGCCGTGCAGGCGGCCCTTATATAGTGTGGGGCGTGTGCTAAACCCCCTAAGCCATAATTGGCCAAAGCCACCCTGGCTTTGGCTAATTACAGCTCTCTCTACAGACGGCGCTGTGATTGGCCAAGCATGCGCGTCATAGTGCATGCTTGGCCAATCATCAGCCAGCAATGCACTGCGATGCCGTAGTGAATTATGGGCCGTGATGCGCCACATGAATTTGGCGCGAACGGCCCATATCGTTCGCAATTCAGCAAACAGACGATGTTCAAGTCAAACATGGGTTCGACTCGAACAGGAAGCTCATCCCTAGTGATCAGTCACTGCGCGCCCACTGCAGGGCGTGGGTGGGCGCACGCTGTGATCGCAGTGTCCGCAGGACACTGCTGATCACAGATTGAGGTAAAGAGCCAAACAGCAGCTCTTTACCATGTGATCAGCTGTGTCCAATCACAGCTGATCACGGAGGTACAGTGGGAAAATAATTATTGGATCCCCTGCAGATTTGGTCATTTTGCCCACTTACAAAGAAATGAAGGGTCTATAATTTTTATCATAGGTGTATTTTAAATGATAAAGACAGAATATCCACCAGAAATCCAGAAAAAAACACACGATACAAATGTTATAAATTGAGTTGCAGTTCAGAGAGTTAAATAAGTATATAGAATAATATATAAAATAAATTGATCCCCAACCAACCAACAATAATTCTGGCTCCCACAGACTGGCTACAGTATGCAGTGGCGTAGCGTGGGTTGTCAGCACCCGGGGCAAGGCAAGTAATTTGCGCCCCCCCCCCCAACCTGTGGACTTTTAGCTATCCCTGAGTCCCTTCAAATACAATAGTACTGACCTACCGGATTCCTATACTGACCACTACACTGAGAACTACACTGTCCACTACACTACATTGTCCACTACACTGACCACTATACTATACTGACCACTATACTACACTGACCACTACACTGACCACCATACTACACTACACTTGACCACTATACTACACTACACTGTCCACTATACTACATTATACTGACCACCATACTACACTGACCACCATACTACACTGACCACCATACTACACTACACTGTCCACTATACTACATTACACTGTCCATTATACTACACTACATTGACCACCATACTACACTGTCCACTATACTACACTATACTGACCACCATACTACACTGTCCACTATACTACACTGTTCACTATACTACATTATACTGACCACCACACTACACTGACCACCACACTACACTGACCACCACACTACACTGACCACCACACTAACCACTACACTGACCACTATACTACACTGTCCACCATACTACACTACACTGACCACTACACTACACTGACCACCATACTACACTACACTGACCACTACACTACACTGACCACACTACACTGTCCACTATACTACACTATACTGACCACCATACTACACTGACCACTACACTGACCACCATACTACGCTGACCACCATACTACGCTGACCACCATACTACACTGTCCACTACACTACACCACCATACTACACTGACCACCATACTACACTGACCACCATACTACACTGACCACTATTACTATACTACACTATACTGTCCACCATACTACACTGTCCACCATACTACACTAACCACTACACTGACCACTATACTACACTGACCACCATACTACCCACTACACTGTCCACTACACTACACTATACTGACCAGCATACTACACTGTCCACTATACTACACTATACTGACCACCATACTACACTGTCCACTACACTATACTACACTATACTGTCCACCATACTACACTGTCCACTACACTACACTGTCCACCATACTACACTACACCATACTGACCACTATACTATACTACACTAACCACTATACTCAGGCCCAGATTAAGAGCAT